>NC_082383.1:23243545-23502693 GCF_031168955.1 Gadus macrocephalus
CCCCTCACACACATACACACACACACACACACACACACACACACACACACCCTCACACACATACACACACACACACACACACACACACACACACACACACACACACACCCTTGTTATCATCACCATTCAGCGTTGTTGGCCTCATGTTGTGGGTTGTGTGTTCTTCTCCTCCAGCCGTACCGTATCTTCAACACCTGGATGGGCGACCCCTCCAAGAACCTTCTGCTGGCCGAGGTCCTCAACGTCATCCGTCAGGAGAACCTTCTGGCGGAGGTGACCCGGACCGGGAAGGCCCTCCTGGGGGGGCTCTACGAGCTGCAGGTGGGCCGTCCAGACACACCCCTACAGCTTCACGCTCCTCCTGTACCACGGGATACTTAAAGGGAACTTCAGAACCCGGATTCATTTCCAAAGCCATTTGATAATTCATAACTTTTTAATTGTGCATGCTGAGGTTGTATTGCGACTCGATAACCAGCGTCTACACCATGCCTTCTGCGTTCCGTATCCTCTCGTTTGGTCACCACTGTCATTCTGTGGATTTCTGTAATAACTTGAAGATTGGCCTCTGTGGCAGAAGCTCGTGATAGCAGTAAGGTTGTCCCAGTAGGGAGGTACCTAGTTGATCCAGCTCTCTCTGTGGGGTCTCACCAGGCCAAGTACCCCAACCTGCTCAGCAGGGCTCGCGGACAAGGCACCTTCTGCGCCATCGACATCTGCAAGGCCTCCGTGCGAGACAAACTCATCCTCCAGGCCAGAGATAACGGTATTCCATTTTATAGTGTTATTATTTTAGCTCTTGTTTTTACGTCAATAGATTTTGAAAATGTTTTTAACACATTCAGACTCATTATTCTTTAACTGATTTTTAAGGTGCAGTGTGTAGAATTGAGTGGTGTCTAGCGAGACGAATTTGGACATTTGGACATGTAACATTCATACATAGGTTTAAATTAGTGCATAATCCCATGAAAATAAATATTGTTTTTGTTTTCATAATTGCATTAAGATTTCCATGCCAAGAAAACTCAAAAGTTATTGAATAGGTTAAAATCTACGAATGTTTTCCTGTTGTACCCCAAAACCCGCAGGCGTGATCCTGGGAGGCTGTGGGGACCTTTCCATCCGCTTCCGACCGGCACTGATCTTCAAGGAGCACCACGTGCACATGTTCCTCAACGTCTTCAGTGACTTGCTGGCCGCACACAAGTAGGCGAGCAGCGACGTGTCATAGTGTAGTATTGACCAGCCTGCAGGACCAAGGTGGAGGGGAGGGAGGGAGGGAGGGAAAGCACAAAGACACCCATTGTCCCAAAGAGCAAATCCATACAAGGGTTTTCACTCACGCACACACATGTACACAAACACACGCATACACGCACACGCACACACACGTCTTAATTAGAATCTACAAGTACACAAAGTGCTGTCCTACAAGCTGTCAAACTTCCCATTAAAGTGTGAAGTGGAACATCTACAGTCGAACATAAACCAACCATGTTGTCACTGCAGACTGGTGTACCTTGTCACAAAATGGTTTGTTTTCTTGGTTTTGTATTTTGGAACATTGTGTCCATCGTGATGAAGTGACTCAAATGTACATCCTCATCGCCATCGTGGTCAGTCCTCAGTACCCGGAACACTATTCAACCACTACAGACCTACTAAGATCACCGCCAGGGTTCATGGACAGACTGAAGACAAAACCACAACCTCTCAGTGGGTAGAAGATCAAACCGTTTGGTGGCAATGTGTGGCACAATTGTATTTCATTCTGCCATAGTCACTGATAGATGGTGATGAGTTGAAGACTTGAAGTAAACGCCTTTGGTGTTTAGTTTTAGTGTGTGGTTCAACGTCATACCAATGTTCCCTGGACAGTGTTTTCCTTGTGCTGGTTCGACAGACTGAAAGGGGTTGGAAGGGATTCTGATTTAAAGTATATTACTCCTCTATTTTTGCCTCGTATTTTCAAACACACAAGTATTTTTAACCTCAATCTCATTTTCAAAATGTTGAAGCAGCCCGCGATTTCCATCCAGATCCTAAATGCTTGTTAGGCTTCGTTCTATGGCGTTGTTTTGTTTGAGAACTGTGAATTTTGTATAGAACCAGCGAAATGTTTATCATGGATAATTGAAAGCCTGCATGTCAATTCATTATGTAACGAACACCCAGGTGTTGGTTAATGGCTGCTCTGCACTGATAAGGAACTTTGTTTTTTATTTAATTTAACATAACTTGCGTAATATGTTTAGGAATACTAATTAGACTAAAGACATGTTGCATAATTATATCTATCTCATGCCACATTATTGTTCTAATGCTAAGCCAAGTTAATATTAGCCTTTACATGTGCCTTTCATTCTTTTTTAAATCCACAACCTAACCAGAATACTAGCCTTTGGATAACTATCGGACAGGTGACCGTTTTTCTTTTGTATAAATTACTTCAAAAGTGAAAGTAAATGTTGCTACCCTAACTATATGGACATTTTAAGTCAAAGCAAGAATGAAAAACCCATGAAAAGGTGTGTAATATAAATGGTGGGGCAGAAATTAAGATTATTGCAGAAATTATATTTTGCACAGCTCTTTATACTTTTCTTTTTAATTTTATTTTTTGTGTAATATCAATGTGTGCATTACCCATCATGAATCACGTTGTGTTACAGTTCATAAAGATATAAATAAAATGTTTATTCCAACATATGGCAGACAACATATATAGATGAAGCTTTTATAATATATATTTCTGATGGCCAGATAGTCAGGCATTCACTAAAACTAGAGATACTAGTCGGATCCATACAAAAAAAAGAATAGCGACTTAAAATGGATGGAATTGTCCCAGGAAAAGTCTGCATGGTTGTCTTGTTAAGATAGTCCAGCATGTGTGTGATGTATCGCAATGTTTCAGCATTGTTCTGAATGCCTCAGTCAATGTTTATATCTTAGTTTCGATGGCGCATTGATAGATAAAGTAGGCTTAGTCCACCAATTGACTTGCTATGGTGGTTGAGTGATGATGGTGGAGATTTTTTGTAATTGTGGTAAATCACAAGAAGAATTGTGAATCAAGTGACGAATTGTCTTAACATTTTTGTATTAATCTGTCATTTTCCTTTCTTGTGAGATACAAACACACTTCTGTCTCTTAATGTAACTATTTCAGATGGTTCCAATTAATGTTGTCAAAACTGTATCCGCTTTGTAGCATAGAAAAATAAACAAGTAATTTGGATGGTTCTGTAGATGTGTATTGCTTTTTATATTTTCACAATGAAATGACAGGAGGGGGCACTATACCCCTAGCGGGGTGGTGCTGGCGCGCAGTAGATAATATTTGTGGTTCTGCTTTTAAGGTTAAACGTCCAGACTGTTACTGTAATGCATTGAGCTAGGTCAGACCTAATGATAATCAGAGGCATTTATCTATTTCTTTAGTGATCGTTTTTGGTTCAGGACTGTAGTGTTAACATATTGTATGCAGAGTCCTGCTTATCAGATCGCGGGTGATCAAATAAGCCATTAATTAACTTAACGCCAGTGGACTGGTAGTCTGTCCCTGGCATGTTCCTCCCTCCCACCAGTATGGACCTGACCAGTTCACCAATGTGGAATCAAATCGGAAAGAAAATCTGTTCAATACATTGTGGTCCCAAAGGAATATGGCAACACACCAAATATTACACTGCTAGCCTCAATAGATAGACCAAAGCAGTTTGTTTAGAGCAAATGTAGTAAATTATAACTCAACTCTGTTCTCAATGTGTTGCGGTATGGCATTCAACTTTGTTCAAGGTGTATACATGTTTATGCTTGTATAAATACATTGATTATGTGTTCTGCATATGGATTGAGTCCAGTGACCATGAGGTCTTTTAGCACACATGGAATTATATTAAAAGCATCTCCTGGTTTCCCAGCAGTGAGGTGATGAAATAAAATAAGAATCCCCCCCTTCCACACACAAGAACGTAGTCTGAGCCTGGGTCAATCCACGGACAACCTCAAGTAAATTACAACATCCTGTTTATTCCACTGCTAGTACAAAGGGGGGGGGGGGGGGGGGGGGGGGGGCATTTAAAGAGAAACCAACACACTACAATTCACTGGACCTAATAAAAACCCGGTAACGCCAACAGCTACTGGTTTCGTTCCTGTGGTAAATTGCCAGGATGATGATTAAAAGCCATCTTAGGACCATTTGGAGTCCCGGCCCGGGAGAGTCAGAGTCCACAGCCTCGCTGCTTCCTCTCACAACATAAAGAATAAACTCTGGTGAGCTGGAGGCCGACTCAGGGCTCGGGTCGGAAGGACGACGGCAGGTTGGTCCCTGGAGGGCTCTCCTCTGTGACGGAGGGCTGTGGTGTGTCCCCCGTGCCTGTGGGGGGCGCTGCCGCCGCCGCCGCCGCCGCCGCCGCCTCCTTCTTCACCAGCTCGGGCTCGTCCTGGCCGGCCTGGGGCGGGTGCACCAGGACCCGGTCGATGATGCCGAAGTCCTGCGCCTCGATGGGGCTCATGTAGCGATCCCTCTCCATCACGCCCTCTGAGGGAGAAGAGCGGGGCGACAGCGGGGTCAGCGCGGGAGCGGGGCGATGCGTGGAGCGTTCCACACGTCGCTGTGCTTCAGCCATGCGGCTGAAGCACAGCGATGTGTGGAACGCTCCACATCTATAAGGTCCCGCGGTGGGGGGAGGTCACGTCCGTAGGGCGTCATGCCCATGCTAAAGCAAGACCAAGTCGGCAGTGCCAGTAGTGGAGGAAGCACAAAAAGCCCTGGTTCCATCCGATACTGGTGAAAGGAGAAGCCAGGGGTTCACAGGGTCAGCCCAGAGGTCTGCCTGCAACAGTAACATTCTGTGTTTCTGCAGAGGGTTATCGTGTGTGTACCACAATGAGAATGGGACACATGAGAATTGGGGTGGATGTAAATTGTGTTGGAGGAAACAAACAAACCAGTGAACCCAAACCATTTTTTCAAACATGGTCTTAAATGATCGTCTACATAGTAATCTTTGCCATTTTAACACCACAACTGAAATAAGATCCCATTTTAGAAAAGACAGCGACTAATTTAATGACGCATCTCTTGTTGTAATTCCAGCTGAAACATTGAACAGGCTCTTTAAAAAAAAGTGCAGTGTCAAGAATTGAGTGGCGTCAAATTTCTTAGAAAATAAGTCAATGGGGAAAAAACGCTGACTTCGAACAACCCAACAGAGTTGTCAAAGTTGGTCCAGATATAGAAACTGCTTGCGAGCAGGTCTCCAAAAGGCAGAGCCCCTCTTTGGTGACAGGGGGCGCCATAACTCGTAGTCAAAGAAAAACGACCAGCATCATTACGCCATCAATCACAAGTTTGCTTCAGAGTACCCCAGGGACTTGAAACTTTCCATGATCACTCATTAGCCTTGCTAGCATCAGCGTGGTCAGGAAAATTGCGCAACCGACAAGTTGGCTTACACAGCCAAACTCATTTTCTTTAGAAAATGCACATGTCAAGAGTTGATATACAAGACCCTATTCACGTAATAATTGGATACCCGTCACCGTCGTCCACGGTGATACCACTTTGGCCGTACTGACACGCCCTGTAGCTTCTCCTACGCCGTTGGATGGGAGGGGCAGGAGTTGGGTGTTCAGGTGATAGCAACCTGCAACCTCACTACTAAATGCCATTCAAGCTCTACACACTGCACATTTATTATGAACTAAAACCTGTTTATCAGACTAACCACCTACCGATGTGCTCCAGCGGTTGGCCTGTGTGTTTGGCATAGATTCTGTTGATCTGCCTCTTGAGCTTCATGATCTCCTCAGCCTGGATGGCGATGTCTGTGGCTTGACCCTGAAGAGACGGATTTCCGAAAGTTAAAAATCTAAATATCGGGTTTTTGCAAAGACACCGTCTGAAAATGTGGACCAAATGTCCCCGCATAGCACAAGAAACTCTTCAGACCTTTGGTTTAACTCATGTATGCAATACTAAGGGAAAAAGTAATCTCTTCATCTGGTCGTCTGCTGATTCAATAAATAAAGTTAAATACCATAAAATCTGAATCTTGTCTCAGGGACAGCCTCAAGTCTATATGCGCCACAGCTGTTGTTTCTGAAGTGTGTTTCTACACCTTTAGCCGATTTATTAACAAGCGGTGCTAACCTTAAGTTAGTTAGTCTACTGAATGTTAGGCCGTTTAGCAATGATTGAATATTCAGCTTGACTACAATAAACCCTGTCGACAATAAAGAGATCACCAACATCCCAGAACTCTCCCTCTGCCCTCAACGTCATCACGAGACGAGCCGTGCATCGGCGTGCCCTGCCTTACCCGGGCCCCGCCCGACGGCTGGTGCACCATGATGCGGGCGTTGGGCAGGGAGTGCCTCATGCCGGCCGTGCCTGCGGCCAGCAGCAGGCTGCCCATGCTGGCGGCCTGGCCCACGCACCACGTGGAGATGGGGTTGAGGATGTACTGCATTGTGTCGTAGATGGCCAGGCCGGCCGTCACCACGCCGCCTGGGGGTGGGGACGGGGACTTTAACACCAACACTGTGGAGGTCACGGTACGAGCTCAGCGAGCCAGGGCAGCACTATGCTTCATCTACAACGTATTTCAGTACAGTGCAGTACAGTTGGATGATACCAAGTCGACCTCTGCCAAATAAGTACTATGCTGATCTATGCGGCTTCAACATACCAGGTCAGGGTTCGTCTTCAAACTAATATCCAACTAATATCCAGTAGCAATATCATTAAAACATTTGTTTAAAACAACAACTACCGGTATCTCTTCTGCAATTCTATTCTATTCTATTTGTTGGTGCATTATGTTCCATCAGACTACTTTACCTGGACTGTTGATATACATGTGAATGGGCTTGTTGTTGCTTTCGGACTGCAGAAATAGCAACTGGGCGATCACCAGGCTTGCTACTGTATCATCAATCTAACAGAACAAAAAGAGGAAGAGAAAGCAATAAAATAGCTGGAACAGACACTGAAGTACACCCTTTTGAATAATGCGGAAACTTTAGATTCACATCCAGGATTGTGTAGAGAACATCCTCATGAATTCAAACTAGGGAGTTTGCAGGATAAACCAAACATGAGTCGCACAGGAAAAACTTACCGGGCCCATGACGCAAATAATTCTTTCCCTGAGCAGACGCGAGTAGATATCATAGGCTCTCTCTCCTCTTCCCTAAAGAAAAAACATACAGATAACCTTTGTTAATCAGGCCCTGGATTAGCCACCACAAGGCACCATGAACCTGACGATAGATTGAAAGCAACATTTGAGTACTTTTCAAATACTTTAATGAGGCCTAGTTCATGCAGGTTAATTATTATATTGGTTTTCATACTGTATGGTAACACTGTTACACACACTCAGAATACTCAGGACATTGGGCTGCCTGTTTCACTATACCCGGCAATAAAGCATACATAAAGTTTTATAATTCTCTTAACAACAACACCACCATTTGGGCCTAAAACTACACAAGACAGACTGCTAAAAGAGGTAACCATTATCATCATCTAAACGGATGGACATTTATTGTACAGGTTATTAGAAATATGTACAGAATTTAAGAATCGAATACACATCTATTATACTATTAAACTACCACTACGTTGCAATCAAACAAATGAGGGAGAAAGGTGCAATTGTCTCATTATTTTGGGAGAACCCTGACGATGCTATAGGGGCGAGAGCTCTCTTACACCAGCCAGAGCCAAGCCCCATCTTCTCTTCATTGCCCCTCATTTAAAAAAATGAAAGTGCACTGTGTCGTTATACTGTAAGGGTCAAAGAAGCTTAACCCTCATTCGGATGGGGCCATCCACATCTACCAATGCTCAAACGGTAACCACACATATCCACACACACTCTAAAAGGCTAAAGACTAAAAAGCAATCCGACGTCAGTACGCCACCGGCCTACGGAGCAAAGTGAACGTTCACAAACTGGTTGGCAAAAAACTGTTTGAGATTTGCAAAAACATAGAATTGTGCTCCTTTTTCTCTAAATGGCATTCTTATTTAAGTAACAGTGACACAATGGCGTAGATTACCATGTTGCACTCATATATGAGATATTACCCCGTTTGATACAAAAACAAAACGATTCACTGAGCCTCCACGGCCATTGATCAAGCCTTACCGTTTGTTCCACAACCATGGGTACAAGTGGACTCCTCCAGACTGGCGTTTGGTGAAGGGATCGGGTACATTTGATTGCTGAAATTCCAAATCCCAATGCACTCTGTAACAAAGAGATGAAGGAAAATCATGAATAATATAAGTTATAAACATAAAGAATTAATTCACATTTTTAGAGGAGGAAGCAGATTTCTGTTTAGCTAATAGTAAAGATTATTTGTGGCTTCATTATAAAACAAGGTTTTCAAAGCATGCAAGGCCAGAGATTGCACAGAATGGTTTGGGTTCTAAATTAATGCAATTGATAGAGGGGAACCACACACACACACACACACACACACACACACACACACACACACACACACACACACACACACACACACACACACACACACACACACACACACACACACACACACACACACACACACACACACTTTGGGGCCATGCTGCTGTACTTGGTTAAAAGTTATTCTACTATCGTTTTTTTTGTGCGTCTCATTTTATTTTTGAAGGGTAGGTTACGTAGTTGGACGTCCTTGTAAACGTTGCCGAGTAATGACAGCTCAAAAAGGGTTTAATGTTCATGGCGTGACTTCTTCAAATCGGATCATTTTCCTATAACTACATGACTGAGCCATTAGTACGAAAAAAAAAAGTATAACACCGCGGAAAAATAATTGACCATACGTTACATCACCCTAGGTCAAAATGACTGGCCTACAGAAGTGTTGCTATCCTCATCCAGCGGTAGCATACTAGCATAACAAACTTTGCCGCGTGCCGTACACACAACTAAATGTGGACAACACAGCAAATTTAAACCAGCTGTCTCATTAAATACATATGCGAATCCACCGTTTTAGATTTAATCCCGTACTCACTCGTATTGACATGTTGGAATCCGCTCCGTGCGACTTCTTTTGAGGTTGCACCGGACGTTGCTCACACAGCCAGTTCCGCCCACCAGGCTCCAATGCTTTATGTGTGTGTTGCAAAAAAAAAAAACTCGTGGAAAAATAAATGGGTATATTTTTAAATAGGGACCATAATGAATATGGAACAGTAATCAGAAACAAATAAGTAATACATTTTCATAATTATAAATAACCAAATAAACTGACAGTCAGTGTATCTCTTTCAAAAGTATCATATTGTAATAAAATTTATTTGTATTTAATTTGACTGATGTTCGATTTTTTATTTGAATAAAACCTTGATTTTGCGTTAGGATAGTTGGGGAATAACGTTTGTGATAGGCCAATACAAACACAGTCATTTATTTATTATAAACTATTGCTTGATAACAAATCCAAGTTATGTAGTTTTAGCATCAGAATTTGCTGCTGCTGCTGCTGCTGGTCACATCAAAGAAACACTAGTGCAACTGCACATTGATACTCTGAGGTATATCATGTGTTACTTTTTCAATAACCTAAAAAGCATAAAAACAATTTCACTATGATTATGTGATGCAATGGCATCCAAAGCAGTTGTTAGTGTCCCCTGTAGCCTCTGAACAAGGCAATCCTTCAGTTGGACTTGGGACACAAAAACACCCACTCCATCCCCCTGCACACACACACACACACACACACACACACACACACACACACACACACACACACACACACACACACACACACACACACACACACACACACACACACACAAAGCTTGACACAATGATTGAATCCGATTCTTGCATTTTATTTATCTTCCTTTTTTTGTAAATTACAAGCTGAGCATAATGAATCAGAATGTATGGTGAAAGAAAAAACATAGAAACTCAGAATGGTGAACTGAAATGAACGCTGACGTAGCAAACATTACTTCATCGTCGGAGGGTCACAAACTTTCCTAGTCCCTGAAGGGCCTTTGAACGCCCCATTATTTCCCGCCAGTATATTGTACAGTGAAGGACAAAATGTATTGCATGACAATGTTAACGCCAATCCTCTCAGCATTAAAATAAAATAATGTGTCATGTCACCACAACATCATTCAAATGAATCACCCAATAATGGTTAATCGCACATTGATAAGTGAGATCATCCTATTAATCCTATTAAGCCGCCGATAAAAAAAAAACAGCGATACAACAATGAGAGCCAATGCAGATAGATCCATCCATACATGTCAATGTGTCGACAAGACGTATAAGTTTCTCTTTCATGTCCACCAACACCATAACCTCACACGCGCGCGCAAACACGCGCAGAAACAAAGAGCGAAGAAGAACGGCACATTTCTATTGGACGTCAGCGCCGCCGACTCGCAGCTATCTCTACCTCTCCAGATTGAAGATGGCGATGTCGGTGTTTCCCGGCGTGCGGCTCCTCTCCATCGGAGATGCGAACGGAGACATACAGCGCCACTCTGAGCAACAACCATTGCGTCTTGAAGTGAAAACCACACAAGACGCGGCACTTATCAATCTCTCCAATGGTGAGTGGGGTTGTGTATTTGCCCATCTTCAGATGTTCGGCCTGCTTTAGCTATTAATGCTAATGCTATGTACCATATACGGCTAGTTCTGTCCATATGCGGAGGTAACCTAGCGAAGACGGCTAGCGCAGATCCAACGTTAGCCTGATTTCATGTCAATCTCAATGGAGCTGGTGAGAGCGGGGACGCTTTTAGGGCCCCGGGGGCTTTTAAAATGCATTTTATTTGTTCCCCGCGGCATTTTGGAGGCATGGGGAAACTTGCAGCACCAACGCCAGAGTCCGGCTGCATCAGCTATCCGTTTCATTATAATGTCCATAATACCTGGCTAGCTGAACAATACCGTGGTACAGTTTGAATCGAGGACCGCGATGCAGCATGCCGACCCGCTGCCCGTCTTGCCTTTGTTGTTGAGGGCGGTTTTGATTTAACTACAATGAATCGAGTACCCCCAGTAGCGTTATGGCTAAAGCTAGCAAACTCGCGATTGTTTTCGGGCATGAGAAAGTAGGACTGACTGATTTTTCCTTATCCATTGCGTTGCACACTCGAGGCTCACTTACTTCCTTTTTTGTAATGTAACGGTAATAATGCAAGTACAATCCTGGCTTTAATGTGGTGCCTTTAGTAATGGCTAGTATTTTATCTTTTCCCACTTTTCTTTAGCGAGAGGGGGGCCGACATTAGTTAAGCACTCATCTTTGTTCTCACCGGAACAATAGCGTAGTCCCCTGCCGGTATTATGCCCCTACTAGTTTTCAAGCTGTTTGGTGACCAACCGCGTGCACGTGTTGTGCGTGACACGCTGAAATAAGATGGGACACCATCTTCTTACTCATTTGTAGTCATATTTGCATATAAAGTAGACCTGCCCACTCCTATTCGATTTCACTATTGAGTAAGGAGGATCATGCAATTATGTTGAGCCAGCTGTCAAAGTTTGGATCCTTAAACTAAAGTCAACCCTTATACTTGGCCTTGCGCAATGTAATATAAGCTTACCATCCTGTAACAAACTGCATGCCTAACATAACTGTTATTGGAAAATAATTGAGACGGCGTCAACACATTCTATTAAACGCCTTGAGTGCAGAGTTGCTCATTTTAATGGAAGTATAAGATGAGCCAATGCCTCTCGGAACCGGCCCACTGTGCCTTTACTTTGAGTTCCTGATAACTTTTCATGGCAGAATTGTGCCGATTTTCAAAGAAACTTTATGAACTTGCAATTGGCACACTGACATTAGCTCTACAGCGAGCTGCTGCCCAACCTCTCCTGGGAACCAGACTAACCTGCAAGTTCATGTTTTATCTGTTCTGGCATCTAGTGTGTGCCATCTTAGTCTGCAACCGTTAGTGGCACCCTATGGAAATCTGTAGAGGCTTCAGGCACGCATCTGCCAATGTGGAGATAATCAAACCATTATGAAACTATTATTTGAATTACTATACGCTCTATTGAACTATATTTAATAGTATATACATAATTATTATTGTTGAGGTTAATATACATACTGTCGTATGCTACCATAGTTATTTTCTTGATGTTTTGGTGGAAGACTTCACTTGTGAGGCTGTGTTGCTCACCTCTGTAGATCTGCATCTTCCACATCCTCACCACTGTTCTTTCATTTTCAGGAGAGGACACATGCGTGTTCAAGTGTTCCGTCTCCCGGGAGACGGAGTGCAGTCGCGTGGGAAAGCAGTCGTTCATCATCACGCTGGGCTGCAACAGTGTGCTACTGCAGTTCGCCTCACCAGCTGGTAAACACACGCACGCACGCACACAATAAATATTTAAAAACCTCTAGCTGAGCCATTCACTTCTACAGCCATGGTCATTCTGGAGTCCAAAGTATTTGTATGATTTACTACAGTACAGAAATCTTAAGACAATATAAAAAAAAACGTGACGCTGTTGAAGAGCCAGTAAGGCTGAGAATCCAGACACTGATTATGCACCTGGAGGCGATCTGCGTGACGTGTTGGACTCCTAAACACGCAGACACCGGATGGATGGCAACCATGCAGGTTTAAGTGCATTTGCATAAAAAGCACATATTCTTTAATCAATCCGTGTCTGTTTTGACATCCTCTATTCTGTAATCTAGTAGGGGTGACATCGAAGATTCAAATCTGCGTCAGGAAGTCGTTGAGTAGACGCTTCTTTCGTAATAATCGAGGTCGAATCGCGGTGTCTGGAAATTTGTGAGTGTAACAGCGAGCCAATCCATTGGAACAATGGAGATGCTGAATTAGTGATGCTGAAGTATTGCTTGACTAGTAGAAGGAAAAGCCGATAAGCTATACAATGTTTATTTCTTTCTTCATGTGTGCAATTTGCTCTCAATAAATGTCCCTATGTTTTGATAAACACTTTGTGCAATGGCAGTGACACTAATCAATTATTTAATTTATAAGTAGAGAACACTCGACTGTTAGAAAAGAAAAAAAAAGGCGGGAAAGAAACGTTGATAGGTTGGCAGCAATTCAAAACTGTTAAAGATGATCCAAAAAAGTCAATGCAACCTGTCAACCGCAGCTGTCGTATCATGATACCACTAGCCCTGGTAGTATGATTCTCTCCTTCTTTACTCGCTAGTACATTTGGCTCTTCTGCTGAATTGAATGATCCGCATTTGTTCTGTTTGCTGAAACGCATAGTTTGTAATTATTGTAGCATATTAATTACGATAATTTATCTATATTATGATATACAAGGCTAAAAGTAGTATATTTCATTTTCATCAAATTGAATGCAGGCAACGTGAATGGTGACTGTTGTTCTATGGTGAGAAGTTTGCGCCCCAATATGCATAGACCTGATGAAGAACAGCTGAAGGAAAAGTTAATCAGTTAATGAAAACACTTTCCAAAATCAGAATGACCTAAAACGCTCGACTTCCATCAACAGCGTGTGAAACTGGTCCTCAATACCCCCAAAGAATATACAATGACAAGGGCCTCACTAATCGAGAAGAAGCGACGTGTGTGGGGGCAGCGTGCTACAGCCTACAACGCCCAACATATTTTAGCATTGATGCGACCACAATGTCATCCTTGTAACATCCATATCCTCTGAGTGAGCACATTTCAATGTGCACCTTGACTGAGTTGTATGCGTGTCCTCTGTTCCAGACTTTTCCTCATTCTATAACCTTCTGAAGAACTGTCGCGGGCACAGCGGGGAACGCTCGGTGTTCAGCGACCGGACGGAGGAGTCCTCCGCCGTGCAGTACTTCCAGGTGGGACCACAAACTGAAACCATTAACCGTTATAATATCAGATCATAGGGATGCACCGATACCAATACTCCAACTATTCCTCTGTGCTTTGGTGTTCCCTATTGATTACCGAAATAAAGTATGTTAATATTATATTGTTAATTTTGTATAGATTATTTATGTCTTGCCAATTCTAATACGAATTGGGAAGACTGTCGATGGCTATTTGACTTGTGGACAGAAGAAAGATGCTTTAACTGTGGCTCTAGATTATATTTGACTCCCAGACCGCCCAGCCGTACAGTATAGCTTGATGGCTCTTTTCATCTATGATGCACTTCAAGGTCATGTGTGATCTTTGCTCTCCAACTCCTCTGGCACCGTGCAGTTCTATGGCTACCTCTCCCAGCAGCAGAACATGATGCAGGACTACGTCCGGACCGGGACCTATCAACGCGCTATTCTGCAGAATCACCTCGATTTCAAAGACAAGGTGACTCGTCTTTTATTTTGGGAGCGGATGGAGTGTTGATTTGTAGTCACAACACCTTAAGGTGTCCATCGATTCACATTGCTGAGCCGATCTGAAGTACCTCACCAGATCCGTGATACTTTATTTTCTCTGCAGGTGATTCTCGATGTCGGCTGTGGCTCTGGAATCCTGTCCTTCTTCGCAGCCCAAGCCGGCGCGAGGAAAGTCTACGCTGTGGAGGCCAGTACTATGGCGCAGCACGCTGAGGTGAGCAACACCTCCACACTCGTTATCCAGCACTATGGCGCAGCACGCTGAGGTGAGCAACACCTCCACACTCGTTATCCAGCACTATGGCGCAGCACGCTGAGGTGAGCAACACCTCCACACTCGTTATCCAGCACTATGGCGCAGCACGCTGAGGTGAGCAACACCTCCACACTCGTTATCCAGCACTATGGCGCAGCACGCTGAGGTGAGCAACACCTCCACACTCGTTATCCAGCACTATGGCGCAGCACGCTGAGGTGAGCAACACCTCCACACTCGTTATCCAGCACTATGGCGCAGCACGCTGAGGTGAGCAACACCTCCACACTCGTTATCCAGCACTATGGCGCAGCACGCTGAGGTGAGCAACACCTCCACACTCGTTATCCAGCACTATGGCGCAGCACGCTGAGGTGAGCAACACCTCCACACTCGTTATCCAGCACTATGGCGCAGCACGCTGAGGTGAGCAACACCTCCACACTCGTTATCCAGCACTATGGCGCAGCACGCTGAGGTGAGCAACACCTCCACACTCGTTATCCAGCACTATGGCGCAGCACGCTGAGGTGAGCAACACCTCCACACTCGTTATCCAGCACTATGGCGCAGCACGCTGAGGTGAGCAACACCTCCACACTCGTTATCCAGAGTAAATGGTTCCATCTAAATAGGGAACAACGTACTTATTGTTTAACAATAATCGATATTACAAACATTCCTAATGGTTGTATTGTGCTGCTCTCTCGGCCAGGTCTCTGATGAAAGATGTTTAAATGATGATAACCTGGTTAAATACAACAAAGATAAGCCTTTAACGTGATTAATGTCGAAGATGATGTACGGATAAGCAGAGCCTCGTTGGCCCTTGTTCTTCAGGCCTCATGACTCCAACGTTACGGCTCTGCCATGTGTGGTGTCAAGGCGGGCGGCTGGCCTCCCCCCTGACATGGTTCCCCCCTGACCATGGTTCCCCCCTGACCATGGTTCCCCCCTGACCATGGTTCCCCCCTGACCATGGTTCCCCCCTGACCATGGTTCCCCCCTGACCATGGTTCCCCCCTGACCATGGTTCCCCCCTGACCATGGTTCCCCCCTGACCATGGTTCCCCCCTGACCATGGTTCCCCCCTGACCATGGTTCCCCCCTGACATGGTTCCCCCCTGACATGGTTCCCCCCTGACATGGTTCCCCCCTGACATGGTTCCCCCCTGACATGGTTCCCCCCTGACCATGGTTCCCCCCTGACATGGTTCCCCCCTGACATGGTTCCCCCCTGACCATGGTTCCCCCCTGACCATGGTTCCCCCCTGACATGGTTCCCCCCTGACCATGGTTCCCCCCTGACCATGGTTCCTTGTGTTTGGGCCGACTGCAGGTGTTGGTGAACAGCAACCGTCTGGGCGACCGTGTGGTGGTCATCCCGGGCAAGGTGGAGGAGGTGACCCTCCCCGAGCAGGTGGACATCATCATCTCTGAGCCCATGGGCTACATGCTGTTCAACGAGCGCATGCTGGAGAGCTACCTGCACGCCAAGAAGTTCCTCAAACCCAACGGTGAGCGCTGACAGGAGCTCAGTGTTTATGGTACAAATAAACATGAGTGCACAGACCATATTCTACGATGCCCCACCTATTAGGGCTGGGCCGATAGTCTATTCTATCCACTGACTATAGATGGATTCCATCGCCGATCGTCTCAAGTTGCCGATTAAAAAGGCGATAAAAAAAATAAATAATAATACATTTTACTTTATTTTTTATTTTTTTTAGAAAAACAGTGCTGTGGAGGCTATTTTTTCAACTTAAAAAGCCCTGTAAATTGTAATTGAAGTTAACTGTCACAGGTGGAAACATACTATGTAGCGCTGACCTACCGTATTCACTCACTGCTGCGAGAGGAGAGGGGAGGGGTTCGAAACCTACCGGTCTGCTCGCACGGCGAAATGACATCACACCCCGCTGCACCATTTCCGGGTCACAGCTGTGGTACATGAGCTGTGTTCGAAATCGTTCGCTATTCACTCACTCACTATTCCCTATGTAGTGTTCATGATATAGTGCACTACATAGGGAACGTACAAACGAGAATTCGGACGCTACGCTGAACATTTCTAAACGTCATTTGCGTCAGTAAATGCGCCGGGTTTTGTGTGACGCAGACAGATGCGCCCACATCATGTAAACAAATCAGGCACTCACGAGGAAAGCTGGGGGTTGTATTGATGTTGAATGTTACATTTCCTTGATCAAGGTTTTTCTAATTAATTTTGAATGTTAAATATTCTATGTTAAATCACAAATCAATTGTTGACATTTCTAAACGAAAGCCGGAGACTCCATCATTAAATGTATTTGTTTTCGCGGTTATTCAGCTTCTTCTCCTCCGGAATAACACGACCGCATTGCATTGTGGTATACGGAGTAACATGTAGGCTACATCGTATGTACTAAAATTGTGGGTATTTTAAGTGCACTATATAGTGCATGCAATGAACCACTGAGAATTGGAACACCACTACAAAATGGCGAGCACCCTGTATAGTGCACTATATCCGTGATGGGGAAGGATTTCGAACACAGCTGCTTCCATCGAAGGCTGTCTCGCTTGTATTTGTTTCCCCTGGAGAAGGCGCCCAGGATGGAGGGCTGCTGCCAGGTTGTAGCTGAGGCCGCGGCACGAGGAGCTAAAGTAGCAGGATCTGTTGTCTAGGAATCCTTCACCGGAATCGTCCTTTTACAAAGCCGACATATCGGCTGGTTGATGTCTTTAGGTTCACCATTATCATTTGGCTTGAACCCAAAAAACTTGCAGATGGGCGAAGTTGCTGTAGTCTTACTAACTAAGATAGCCTCCATTTTGTGTAACATGTGCTGCATAAACAGCGCCAGTAGGTTTCACTATTGAGGTTCTCCCCCCCCCCCCCCCCCCCCATCAACTATCGGTGATCGCTAGGGGGCGCTATCGGACGATGGAAGCTTGTAGACGATTGCCCAACCCTACCACCTATTCATCTGTGCGTCGCCTCTCCCTATTGCTTACCGAAATAAAGTATACTTATATTTTTAATTTTGGATTGATTATTTATTTCTGGTAATGCAAATTGGCAAGACCTTCAATGGCTATTTGACATGTGGACAGAGCTGGACAAGCACAGTCGCTGTTCCACACCTGTCTCTGGTCTGGTGTTGGGATAATTAAATCTCACTCCTTATTTGGCTTGCCTCTGGTGGGGGGGAAGTCAACACATTGGGAGGATTTCCAGTTTCAATAAAAAAACGTAACTTATCATCGATTGGGCCTATTTAGAAATGCATTAATTGAACGTGTCTTCCCAGGCAAAATGTTCCCCACCCTCGGTGACGTGCACCTGGCCCCCTTCACAGACGAGCAGCTCTACATGGAGCAGTTCACCAAGGCCAACTTCTGGTGAGAACCGCCCATCGCCTTGGATGTTTAAAGACGTGATTACCAATCTGTACGGAGGCCTGGTTTCATAAAACCAAGGGGTTTACATTCATCAATCATGTGGAGAAGTGGCCTTCATCAGTCAGAAAGGACGATTACCGTAGACTGCGTTGACCGTCTCCACCGCGTTGTGGTTTGTAACCCTTGAGACCTCTACCGTTTAGGTACCAGCCCTCCTTCCACGGCGTCGACCTCTCTGCCCTGCGCGGGGCGGCGGTGGACGAGTACTTCCGTCAGCCCATTGTGGTACGTGCTGCACACACACACACACCCTGGTCGTACTGCACCTACACACACGCACACGCTGGTCGTACTGCACCTACACACACGCACACGCTGGTCGTACTGCACCTACACACACGCACACCCTGGTCGTACTGCACCTACACACACGCACACGCTGGTCGTACTGCACCTACACACACACACGCTGGTCGTACTGCACCTACACACACGCAAACCCTGGTCGTACTGCACCTACACACGAACACACCCTGATCGTACTGCACCTACACACACGCACACCCTGGTCGTACTGCACCTACACACACGCACACCCTGGTCGTCTGAGGACCCAGAGGACGGGTCCACAGGGAGCTCTGATGGTACCACTGCCAGTCTGGTCTGTAGTGTCTCATCGTGCTGCTTCTCTTCCCCGTGCACAGGACACATTCGACATCCGTATTTTAATGGCAAAGTCGGTCAAGTACACAGTCAACTTCCTGGATACCAAGGAAGAGGATCTTTACAGGTGTGTGTGTGCTTGTGTGTGTGTGTGTGCGCGTAATGTCCAATGTATAAAAGCATTTACGGACGTTGTTAACATTTTCTTCTTTCTCTTCTGCCTAAAGAATAGAGATACCCTTCAAGTTCCACATGATGCACTCTGGCCTGGTGCACGGCCTGGCCTTCTGGTTTGACGTGGCGTTTATCGGATCAGTGTAAGTCAACGTCATCTACGGGTCTCTAATCCCCGGCTCCACATCGCATCACTGCCATCGCCGCACCAGGCTCCGACATCGCCCCCCCCCCCCCCCCCCCTCTGAAGGACCTCATCCGGGGCCACCTCTTTAAAACTCTTCTCAAAGCTCTCCACGTCAACCTACTGCCTCTTCTAGTTTGTTTGCTCATCTCCTTGGTTTCTTTTTGTCCTCCATGTTCCTGCTCGCCCTGTAAAGCGCCCTTGAGTTATTGAACTGATTCTTGGTGTTGGCCGTCTCTGTCTGGTGGACGGCTCTTCCTCGGTGGTAACGTCCCCTCTGCGTGTCGCCCCGGCCGTCTCTCAGGACGACCGTCTGGCTGTCCACAGCGCCCACCGAGCCTCTCACCCACTGGTACCAGGTCCGCTGCCTCCTCCAGTCACCGCTGTTCACCAAGGCTGGCGACACGCTCTCCGGCACCGCGCTGCTGATCGCCAACAAGAGGTAGGGGGGGCGATGGGGTGCCTTCACCTCGGAGTGGGCGGAGCTAGGGAAAGGGGAAGTGATCACTTCGGAGCCTAAAGGCTTAGTTGTGGGTCCATGTTGAGGCCACGCAATGACCTTGCAGTCGCTTCAACGCAGTCGTGAAGCTGTTTCGGTTCTGCGTGCACGTGAGCGTACCAAACACTGCCCTGCTGCTGCGTCGCCTCGACTCAAGGTCACGGTTTCTGGGAGGACCACGTCAGGCCCTTGGGGTGGACGCAAGGAGAGTCCGCAAGGACGTGATGGATCCGTACACCCCCTGGCGTTGTCATCGTGGAACCATAACTAAGCCTTAGCTTGTAAAAAGCTTTGGATGAAAGCCTCTGCTCAATGTAGATGTATTCCAATAACTAGTTTGTCACCTAATGCCCTTCACAGTTCTGCTCGATGCACAAAATGCTGCACAAAGTATAACTGAGCCTCTGGTTGGTCATTAACATAACTGATCTCCCTTCGTCCTCGTTCCAGACAAAGCTATGACATCAGTATTGTCGCCCAAGTGGACCAGACAGGATCTAAGTCCAGCAACCTCTTGGACTTGAAGAACCCGTTTTTCAGGTGAGTCTTTATACTTGTGTTGGTCCAAAGGATGCAGTTATTTGTTGATATTAAGATGGATTGTACGTTAGTTTCTTAACCCTGGTGCGAAAATTGCAAGCCAAAATTGAGTTAGTGTTCCGATGGAGCCCTCTGAAGCGATTAAGATAATACCCTCAGATGTTCCTTCCCCCTTCTTTTGTTTGTCTAACCCTTCCCTGTTTGTCTAAACTTGTCCTTTTACTCCTGCAAGTTTTACTTCAAGGGTTATTCAATGATGATTTCATCTCGGTCCACTTAATTTGTGGCGTTGTTTGGTATTGTGTAGCCTTGTCATTAAACAGTGTGATTGAGTCTTGTGTCTCGTGCCGCCCTCTGTCACCCTCACTAACCCTGCCTTCCTATCATGTATCTGTAGGTACACAGGCACCAGCCCCACCCCCCCACCGGGCTCCCATTACTCCTCCCCCTCAGAGAACATGTGGAACACAGGGGGGGCCTACAGCATGGGCCAGGGCATGGCTGTGGCAGGTAAACGGGGCTGATTGACTCGCTCCCCACAAGTCAAGTAAGCTGTCGTTTAGGCCCGGTGTAGCACCCTCCATCAGCACGCACGGCCCCGACGTAGACGTGGAGACAAGCCGTCTTAAACTTCCCTTGTTGTTATTCTGGAAGCAGGCGCCTCACACACACGACCGCTCCACTGTCTGGAATATGCGAGCGGCCTGGGGCAGGAAGGGGGTGGACAATGAAAAGGTTTTGGGCACGTCTCTATCTGCATTGTCAGCCTGGGGTAAACCGAACGCATGCATGGTGAGTGAAGTGATATTTGTAGATCCCTCATTATCACCAATACGGACCCGACTGGGAGGGATAGCGGTGCACATTCAGATGCTGTTGGACGGCCTCCCCTGAACCCAAAGCCCTCAAACATTCATGGAAACGGAGGAAGGAATTCTCCAAGATGCGGTTGAATTGGCACGATAAGATGGCCAAAGACCCAGAATTAAAATATGAACGTCAGTCCAGTGAGTTGATGGTGATCTCAGAGTTGCTGTGATGGTCACGGCCGTGTTGTGTCTCCTCAGGGATGCCTGCGGCCTATGACCTGAGTACGGTCATCGGGAGCGGTCCAGCAGTGTCACACAACAACCTTATTCCGTTAGGTAAGTAGGCAGTCGCACCGAGTGTTGGGAGACCTGGGTCTGTCACGCCGCATCTCCGTCTTGATCTACACACGGTGAATGACGTTTAGATCGTTGGGGAGGAGTAGTTCAGGCGGCAGGCGTGCAGTGGTAAACCCTGGAGACTGGCTCCTGTGTAAACCCACGGGTACGAAGGACACTCAGCGTCTGGGAATGACGTGGGAAACCCATCAAATAATCCCCACTGTTGGGTTTAAGGAGATGCGTTTAATAAGCTTAACGATCCTCAATTAACTTGTTTCATTAATTATTTGGTGGTTACAGGCCTAAAAGACGGTGTCATGTTTCCATTTCATGACAAACGTTTAAAAAAAAAAAAAAAAAGTATGTGCTGCGCACTTGAGTACAGCTGGCGGCCTTAAAGCATGTTGCCGTGTACAATACTGTGACCAACGCCAGGTCTGAAGGGTCACGATGGTTGTGTATCCATACGACAACCAAGGGCAACATTCACCTCAACTAAACTCGGCTGAGTTCTATTTTTATGGTCCCAGCCACGGCACGACATTTCTATCACCCTTGGATGCATTTAAACCACCGCTGGTTGGGAACTCGCGATAAACGCACCAATCTATTTGGACGGCCGCAGCCGGTCATTGTGTTAGTCTTTTTCCTTCTTTTCTTTGGGGGACTGGGTTTTCACGCTCAACCACTTTGCCTCCTTCTTTCACAGTGAACTCTGGGATTGTGAACCACACCCATTCTAGGATGGGGTCCATCATGAGCACAGGCGTTGTCCAGGGTATGTCCACTGCTCGGGTGCATCTGTCCATTCCTACACTTCATGCAGTGTCCCCCAACCTCGGGGTCACCTGATCTACAGACACATCGTCCCGCTCACGCTCGTATCCAAAGTGACTTAAGTACATTGGTCTGTAGAAAGAGAAACAACCATAGATCGCTGTCAATACAGCAGAAAGTAAGAGAAAAGTGGCAAGCACTTAGAATGACTAGGTTAACCCAAACCCCGTATACAACAGAAATAGCTTGGATAAGTTGTAGTATTCTATTTATTTTTTTAAGGGCCATGATGGATGTGGACTGATATCAAAGTAGATTGCATGACATGAGCTCTAGATGTAAGATGTCCCATTCGTGACTGAAAAAGGGGAAAGGTTGTTGCAATGTGCTTAAGGTCACAATGTCATAGATGGTTTGATATTAGGGGTAGATGTTTATGGCGTAAAAATAGATGCATGTTTGAGGAAGATGCCTGCAACACCAAATGTATCGGACATACTAAATCAGGGGTTCTCAAAGTTTTGACAACTGAGGGCCAATTTAGGAACACAAAATTTGACTGAGGGCCGCCAAAGGAAAAAAAATGTTGGCGGGAAACGCGTCAGCATCCCAGTGGTGAAAAAAAACATTGCACCGTGGACCTCTGGGAGGGAGGTCAAGTGAGGTCGAAATCACGAAACTGAGGTTCATCCTTTCAAAGTAATGTACAGCCGGATTAAAACTAAAAAATGGAAAAGGATTTAATTGAAAGCTAGAGAGTCGAATTTTCTCTCTATATTTATTTATATTTGTTTAAATTAAAAAAAAATATTCCGCGGGCCGCCATTGGCCCGCGGGCCGCACTTTGAGAACCAATGTACTAAATAATGGCGTCACTGATCCACAGGTTGGGGAACACTGACTAAGAGTTAAAGATAACCAGCCCTGGGGAGACGTCTCTGGCTGAATCATGGGTTCACCAGTAAGACTTTAAAGAGGGACACCTTTGGGGTGTGTGGGGGCGACTGGCCAAGCCGTTTCTTTCATTTTTTCAGCCCACTGTGCTATGGGAAAGTGAAACTGTCCTTCATCTCCATTTGAACCGTTCCATTCTTCTACAGTATGGTGCCCACCTTCCTTTGTCCGCTGACGTGCTGCCTAGAAATATTCTTACCCTGACCTTAAAATCACCAAATAACTCCAAAAAAAAAAACTGAAATGCCTGATATGCCTGATATCCTACCACTTAAGCTATTTACCCCAACTAGGAAACCAATCCTGCGATCATCGGCCCAATAAGCCATTAAGTTGTCTTCCATTGCTTTGTAAAGACCATCTTAACTTGGAGGACAGGAACAATTCAAACATAAAAAGTCAGAACCGTTTGAGAGACCTTCATCGATGCTTAAACTAGTGTTGTTTTTTTGTGTCTAGCTAAATATTAAATATGAACTAACATTTTCTGCATAAACATGTTTAGGAAAACTTGACCCAACTAGTAATTAGAGTTTATTCTGTTCCAACCAATTAATATTTTAGTGTATTTTTGCTTGAAAAAAAAAAATACCCAAACCCTTTTAGACATCCTATTATTTCTTAACCTGATCCACTGGGACGAGGATCTTCAGACGCCACCTCCCAGTATCTTTGTGGTCCATGAGAACGGCCGATTAGCCTGAATGTCATGCGTGGTACAACCAGCACTGCAGCACTCAAACACGGGTCCTAACCGTTTACTTCCATCGTTCCTGGCGGTCTGCTGCTTACTCGGTACGAGGAACCAGTAACTGCGACAGAACAACTGTGTTCCTGGTCCTCATTCCTCCGTTTCCTTCCTCTCCAGGAGCGAACACGGGCCAGGCCGGGCCCAGCAGCAGCTCTCACTACCCCGTCACCAACCAGTTCACCATGGGAGGCGCAGCCATCTCCATGGCCTCGCCCATGGCCATCCCGAGCAACACCATGCATTATGGGAGTTAGGAAGAAGCTTCCTCTGCCCCCCCCCCCCCCCCCCGCCCGCCCAACTCATGCATGAGGAAACTGAATCTGAAGCTCCCAAAGGTGCCCACACTCGACGGCCACAGCCAAACTCAGTATACCAAACCCAGTACTATCCAGGCGCCTCCCAGCCCCTCTGCGTCTACGTGATGGTCTACACTATCCTCGATGCCGTCCTCCGCCCCACAGACACGCCTCACTCCCCTAACCTCTGGACTTAAGACCCTCCCCTCCGACCGACCGCGTCTCCCCCTCGCTGTCCGACCGCCTCCGTCCACCCGACAGCCGCTGAACTTTTTTTTGGGACCCGCTACACTACACAGAAACGCATCCATAAACACGCGCCCAATGCATCTGGGATCTTTCTTTAACGTTGAGCTGCATGGCTAGACTTTTAGTACCCCCCCCCCCCATCCAGGACTGCATGCCAGATAGAGTGAAAGGAACTTCCCTTCATTTCACTCGTATCCTCTCCCTAGTTCGGGGCATCGTGGGTCATCTTTATTGTGAGATATCGGGTCACTGTCCCTTTTACATTGCAGCATCAAGTTCACTGCACTACCATCACAGTAAAGAACTGTATAGCAACCTCGCGAGAGTGTTGGACTGAGCTGCTGCTGCGGGCTCCTGCGACCGCCCGCTGGCTGCCAAAGGGACTCTGGGCCCTTCTCTCCCTTTTTGTTTTTTCTCCTTTTTTCGTATTTTTTTTGTCTGAGGAATAAAAAAAAATATTTTGGATGTTTCATGGAAAAAAATGAACTGCTAAAATGTGAAGAAACATTTGAAAGAGTCCAAAAAGTGAAATGTGTTTCAGACGACTATTAGCGTTATTAGAGAGCCAATCCTCTTTTTAAACAGCCCCTAGCAGAACATTCTGATGAATACAACGGACCGCTGGGTGTCAGCCTGGCCGCCTCTTTTTATTGTAGAATAACCCGTAGCTTAGTTGTCCCAGTTTACATATTGTCTCCATCGCTCATATTCTTGCCTGGTATTGTTCCGAACTTCTTAAGTACCAAACACTAGCATCAAAACACTGGCCCAGCCCCAAGCACCGCTAATGCAGTTGCTCCGTCTCTAATTTGCAATACAGGGTGATGACGTCACTCGCCACCAATTTGGGCCAATCGGAAACGATGGATGCAATATCCTGTTTCACCAGAGGTGTCGCTGTCCCTGAGGTCCGGTGTTAGTGTTTGGTTCTATATTGCGGCGGAAGAGAGATTTATACATTGCTTCCAAACGTTTGACCATTATCTGGTTTTCTTTCATTAACAAGCAAAGTTAAAAAAAAAAATGGAAAAGTGTCATACACCCATCTGGATCCAAGTCTTGCTGTAGACCTACTAAAAATTTTGTTTCATAGTTTGTTGAATAGAAATCATGAACATATCCAAATGCTTATCATGTAATGGCAACTCTATTGGCACTCATGCCCATGTTTCTTATATTGCTCTGTGTAGAAGATAGTGGTATCCACTTTTATTATGAAAAGTGAATGAGGAAGATCATTGTCTGACATTTTGTTGAGTCTGTGTTTCTGTCAGCCCATAAATAGCCTTTTTTGTTAACTGTCCTCTACCATAGGCAACGATGGCTGTCTCTAAATACCATTGTTTACCATGGCGGCCATTTGGTATTAAGGGTTAAGGGTATTATTATTTTTCCAGTTGAGAACTGGCTACTCTTGAATCAGCTCATATTGGGCGGGCGCAGTAGCTGGCCGAGTCCAGGGGCAACGTTAGCTTCGTTAGCCCGAGCATGTTCGTAATAGTTTGGGTTTCCTTGGCCGTCCCTCTGCTGATTTTAGGGAAGTTTTTGGGGAGGGAGGGGAATGGGGAATTAATGGTGTTAAAAAGGGGCTTCCTACAATTTGAAAGATGCCTTGATGTCTGTTGAAGCCTTTCATCAATTTATTTCTCAGGTACATGAAATTACTCTAATCTCATGGATGTGTGGTGGGGAACACGACTATTCACATGAAAGGGCCCATGCTGGTGTTTTTTTGTTTCTTTACTTTTTTACAAATCTGATAATTGCTGATTCAGCCAGGAAGCTTTAATATTGTTGTTGGGGTCTAAACCTTTTATTTTGTATTATAGACTATAATGGATAACCACACACTCACGATGTTGAGTGTTTTTTCATTGACATGCCCCATACGTCCAAACAAGTAGTTTAGACAACTCACACACATACTCAAACTATTCAGTAAACTGAGCGGGCAAATCCTTCCCTCACAAAATGCACATAACGGTTATTTTAGACGGGTGGATAGGACACCATTGGCCGAAGGGCTGCCGATGCCAAAGGTTAAGCTGAGGAATAAGTGACCGTTTTTAGCGTAGCTTACATTCATCGTCTTGGACCAATCCGTCCTGTATCTACCCTGATGTCTTGCGCTGGTGGGAGAACATCCTGTGGCTTACCAAGAGGCTGTAGGCTTACCCATTTTCAGGGTATAACATTGTATAGGTCCAGGTGGCAAACAATGGAACATTATCTCGTCATGGTATACTAAACACCCTCAAACAGTGGGCATGCCGACTATCCTAAGTGAAGATGGCAAAGGTAAGTCACAGAAACTTGGGAAGAAAGGTGCATGCAATTTTTACATCTTTCAACCAACAGTGTTTTTATTAAGCAGTGACCGGGTTATTTGTAGGCAACAGAAATGGGAGTGCAATAGTTGGCATTGATTGACAGGTATTTTGTTTTTATGATGACCAAAACAAAGAACAGCCCTTACCAGTAGGTGAACCATCAAGGATTCACTGAATCATAATCTGTTTATTTACACTCATTATGAAAATAATAAAATTTAGATGTCCCTGTAAAAAATGAATTTGTGGATTTCCCTCCGGTGTGAAGTAATTTTGAATGTCTAACTTATTACACACCTTGAAAGAAGTTATGGTATTTTCATTGTCTGGTACATTGCCTTTTCGTCAGTGAAGTGCCATGCCCCTTAAGTGGAATATTGTTGCCTTTGCATAGGTTTCTGCTGAATGCAAAGCAACAAGGATAGCGGTCTTGTTTATGCATTTTGTTAAGGTGCTAGAAAGGAAGGACGAATTGCACCACAATGTTGCGTCGATTCAAATCTAGATTCATGCAATGTACCAGAATGAAAAAAATAAATACAATAAAACTTAAGTGATGAGTCAAAGTCACAGTTTATCACCAGTAGCTGATCACATAGCAGGGAGAACTAGAGAGGCCCACTCAGTGTGCCTGGGTCACTTGGGTTGTCATCATAGGCAGCGTTGTGGGCGCGGGTGTTGGCATGTGAACTGCTGTATGAAAGAAGTACATCTGAAAGAACCAATGAACACGTCTTTCATTATTTCCATATCCGGTTAAATTCAAAAGGACAGTTTATTCCATGCATATTTTGTTTGCATAGTGTTTGGCATACATCCAGGTCAAAGAAGACATTGCTGTGACAGGATCTGGGGTGTTTATTCTAGATGGTATGAGCAGGTACTAGGTAGTATACTAGTAGTCAGCTGGTTAAGGGGTGAGTGACAGCAGGTACTAGGTAGTATACTAGTAGTCAGCTGGTTAAGAGGTGAGTGACAGCAGGTACTAGGTAGTATACTAGTAGTCAGCTGGTTAAGAGGTGAGTGACAGCAGGTACTAGGTAGTATACTAGTAGTCAGCTGGTTAAGAGGTGAGTGACAGCAGGTACTAGGTAGTATACTAGTAGTCAGCTGGTTAAGGGGTGAGTGACAGCAGGTACTAGGTAGTATACTAGTAGTCAGCTGGTTAAGGGGTGAGTGACAGCAGGTACTAGGTAGTATACTAGTAGTCAGCTGGTTAAGGGGTGAGTGACAGCAGGTACTAGGTAGTATACTAGTAGTCAGCTGGTTAAGGGGTGAGTGACAGCAGGTACTAGGTAGTATACTAGTAGTCAGCTGGTTAAGAGGTGAGTGACAGCAGGTACTAGGTAGTATACTAGTAGTCAGCTGGTTAAGGGGTGAGTGACAGCAGGTACTAGGTAGTATACTAGTAGTCAGCTGGTTAAGGGGTGAGTGACAGCAGGTACTAGGTAGTATACTAGTAGTCAGCTGGTTAAGGGGTGAGTGACAGCAGGTACTAGGTAGTATACTAGTAGTCAGCTGGTTAAGGGGTGAGTGACAGCAGGTACTAGGTAGTATACTAGTAGTCAGCTGGTTAAGGGGTGAGTGACAGCAGGTACTAGGTAGTATACTAGTAGTCAGCTGGTTAAGGGGTGAGTGACAGCAGGTACTAGGTAGTATACTAGTAGTCAGCTGGTTAAGGGGTGAGTGACAGCAGGTACTAGGTAGTATACTAGTAGTCAGCTGGTTAAGGGGTGAGTGACAGCAGGTACTAGGTAGTATACTAGTAGTCAGCTGGTTAAGAGGTGAGTGACAGCAGGTACTAGGTAGTATACTAGTAGTCAGCTGGTTAAGGGGTGAGTGACAGCAGGTACTAGGTAGTATACTAGTAGTCAGCTGGTTAAGAGGTGAGTGACAGCAGGTACTAGGTAGTATACTAGTAGTCAGCTGGTTAAGAGGTGAGTGACAGCAGGTACTAGGTAGTATACTAGTAGTCAGCTGGTTAAGAGGTGAGTGACAGCAGGTACTAGGTAGTATACTAGTAGTCAGCTGGTTAAGGGGTGAGTGACAGCAGGTACTAGGTAGTATACTAGTAGTCAGCTGGTTAAGGGGTGAGTGACAGCAGGTACTAGGTAGTATACTAGTAGTCAGCTGGTTAAGGGGTGAGTGACAGCAGGTACTAGGTAGTATACTAGTAGTCAGCTGGTTAAGGGGTGAGTGACAGCAGGTACTAGGTAGTATACTAGTAGTCAGCTGGTTAAGAGGTGAGTGACAGCAGGTACTAGGTAGTATACTAGTAGTCAGCTGGTTAAGGGGTGAGTGACAGCAGGTACTAGGTAGTATACTAGTAGTCAGCTGGTTAAGGGGTGAGTGACAGCAGGTACTAGGTAGTATACTAGTAGTCAGCTGGTTAAGGGGTGAGTGACAGCAGGTACTAGGTAGTATACTAGTAGTCAGCTGGTTAAGGGGTGAGTGACAGCAGGTACTAGGTAGTATACTAGTAGTCAGCTGGTTAAGGGGTGAGTGACAGCAGGTACTAGGTAGTATACTAGTAGTCAGCTGGTTAAGAGGTGAGTGACAGCAGGTACTAGGTAGTATACTAGTAGTCAGCTGGTTAAGGGGTGAGTGACAGCAGGTACTAGGTAGTATGCTAGTAGTCAGCTGGTTAAGGGGTGAGTGACAGCAGGTACTAGGTAGTATACTAGTAGTCAGCTGGTTAAGGGGTGAGTGACAGCAGGTACTAGGTAGTATACTAGTAGTCAGCTGGTTAAGGGGTGAGTGACAGCAGGTACTAGGTAGTATACTAGTAGTCAGCTGGTTAAGAGGTGAGTGACAGCAGGTACTAGGTAGTATACTAGTAGTCAGCTGGTTAAGGGGTGAGTGACAGCAGGTACTAGGTAGTATGCTAGTAGTCAGCTGGTTAAGGGGTGAGTGACAGCAGGTACTAGGTAGTATACTAGTAGTCAGCTGGTTAAGAGGTGAGTGACAGCAGGTACTAGGTAGTATACTAGTAGTCAGCTGGTTAAGGGGTGAGTGACAGCAGGTACTAGGTAGTATACTAGTAGTCAGCTGGTTAAGGGGTGAGTGACAGCAGGTACTAGGTAGTATACTAGTAGTCAGCTGGTTAAGGGGTGAGTGACAGCAGGTACTAGGTAGTATACTAGTAGTCAGCTGGTTAAGAGGTGAGTGACAGCAGGTACTAGGTAGTATACTAGTAGTCAGCTGGTTAAGGGGTGAGTGACAGCAGGTACTAGGTAGTATACTAGTAGTCAGCTGGTTAAGGGGTGAGTGACAGCAGGTACTAGGTAGTATACTAGTAGTCAGCTGGTTAAGGGGTGAGTGACAGCAGGTACTAGGTAGTATACTAGTAGTCAGCTGGTTAAGAGGTGAGTGACAGCAGGTACTAGGTAGTATACTAGTAGTCAGCTGGTTAAGGGGTGAGTGGCAGCAGGTACTAGGTAGTATACTAGTAGTCAGCTGGTTAAGGGGTGAGTGACAGCAGGTACTAGGTAGTATACTAGTAGTCAGCTGGTTAAGGGGTGAGTGACAGCAGGTACTAGGTAGTATACTAGTAGTCAGCTGGTTAAGGGGTGAGTGACAGCAGGTACTAGGTAGTATACTAGTAGTCAGCTGGTTAAGGGGTGAGTGACAGCAGGTACTAGGTAGTATACTAGTAGTCAGCTGGTTAAGGGGTGAGTGACAGCAGGTACTAGGTAGTATACTAGTAGTCAGCTGGTTAAGAGGTGAGTGACATGATCAATGTCCAATGGGTCCATTATATTCCAATAGTGGATAAAGAGATTTTTTGATTCAAACCAAACTGAGAACGGGCGACTTACTTTGCAGCCGATGGCCAGCAGCGAGTGCAGAACCAAGATGGTCAGCAGAGTCGTGGCCGCCGTCACCTTGGTGTGGTCACGCACGACGGGCAAGAAGGTGAAGACCAACACGGAGCCCGAGACCACGGTGGACACCAGGATCAGGAGCCAGCGCAACCACTCCAGGGGGATGATCCAGAGGAGCTGGGGGTGGAGAACACAGCAGGGTAGGACACATGCACCGAGGGAAGTCTGCTGAGCCTCCATCGTGCTCTACTGGCACCAGATAGATAGATAGATATAATTCATCCTACCCTGGTTAAGATAAAGGGTTAAGAATAGATGCACCTGTACCCCTACTTTTGAAGAAAGAAATTATGCGGTATTAACCACACTTCAATGCAAATTGAATCCAGAGCTATACTTTCAAATATGGCAATCCAATCAAGTTTATGGATGTAAAGCATCAGGTCGGCCTTGAAGCCCTTTAACGATCAGATAACAATCCTGTTTTCATCAATACATTTTAATTAAGTAGGATGAGTTCACTCAAACATATAAAGAACACAACAGCTGGTCCTACCATTTATGATGCATACTTGAAATAATTGATGCAAAGTTTGGTGGCAGAAAAGGTGTGAACTTACAGAGGTAGGGATGAAGATGAACAGGGAGTAGCCATAAACACACACGGTCTCCAGGAAGGTGTAGCATCCCATTTGGCCCTCAGGGCCTCTCCGCCACGTCAGGAACCCCCAAGCGCACAGGGGCACCAACGAGGCGTACATGAAGATGACTATCGCTGCTATGGTTACTGGAAACAAAATACATCATATTTAACAAGTAGTCAAGTGTCACCAACCATCATAACCGGTGTGACAGTGCCACCCAAGGTGTACAGTTAATGTCTCACCCAAGTCCCTTTCCATTCTAAATATTTTATCCTAAAAGAAACACAGAATTGTTAATATGATGCAGCAAGTAGTCGTGTGTCTGAGGTCAGTAGTTGACCTCCCCATGATTGTTATTAGGTGTCAAGCTAGGAAGGTTTATAACAGTTGTTGTATAATTCCACAACAATTCTAGTTCCACATGGTCCCCTGCAGTGTTGGGGGTAACTACACTACTTTACTATATGACTATAGTAACGTGCTTTCCTGTGTTACCCAATCTGTGTTAGCCTGCGTGTTACTTGAACAAGTGTTATACAGACATGGAATCTTTTTTTTCCAAAGTCCTCCCTGGATCATGTGTCCACCACCGCGGACATTTGGTCCGCCAACAACAAAAGGTACTTAAGAATGACGGTGCACTGGATAGACAGCATTACTTTAAAACTGGAGAAGGCTGCTCTCTTGCCTTTAAGGGGGTTAGTGGAAGACACACGTACGACGTCAGAGCTTGCAAAATAGATCGGGTTCATTCAGCCGTAGGACCACATACAGTAAAAGCATATGTCACCACCGCTTAAGTACATTTCTGTTTTAATTGTATTGGATAAAGTGACCTTTTTATATTTTTTGTTGTCATGTTTCCCAAAGCCTGTGTTTTGAAACTTGTGTGTTGCTACTGATTGACCTCACCATAGCCTACTTTATCCTGTTGTTTGTGGATTTTACAGTAAGGCATTTCTTTGTGCAGACAGGGATATTGTTCTTTCATATGGTTTTATATGCTATTTTGTATCGATAATAAATAAATAGATAAATAGAGCTGGCTATGGAGCTTTCGAGACCTTTTCTGAATGAACTTTCCTTTCTGTGGGAGGAGACGCCTAATCACACTCACACCTGGTGGTATAATATGACACCTTTAACTACATCTGGCTGGGGTCAAAGGCAATCATATTATTAACCACTAGATGGCAGCAAAGTCAAGTTTAATAATGAACTTCATATATTTGCCAAGATATATTTTGCATGGATTGTACTAACCTCTGTGGAATTGAGGTCTGTAGTGATACGTCTGGTCTCCAAATTGGCTGAGGAATGTAGAGAGGTTGCCACTGATAGCAACTGAGAAGACCAGTGTCACACAGATCCAGAATGGACCTAGCACACACACACACACACACACACACACACACACACACACACACACACACACACACACACACACACACACACACACACACACACACACAGTATTTAACTACATTATATACGCACCTGCTATTGGGTATGGTCCAGAAATCTACAATGCTAAGCAAATCCTATTAATCAAACAGTTAATTTTACTTTTTTGCAAAGAGATTTTGCTATATTTTTATGTCACTTGCCATCAATTTCCTTTTAGGAAAAATGTGAATTAATTACTTAGGGCTAAGCTTACCATATAGATCTGGTTTGTTCCTTAGGTAGTGTTTGACGAAGTTCCTTCCTGGTATTGGCATAACGGAGCCTTTCAATCTGTCCATAACCTGTGTAACATAAAACCTATATTAAACAGTTTCATCTTTTCTAAATGAGTTTCCTGTTTGATTAGAAACTCAACTTAGAAATAAATGAAAGATGCAGATAAAAATGGGATAGTGGTGATGCATAACAGTTGCTTATCTTCATATTCACACCGTCTCAAAGCGTTTCTTAGTTACCATTGTATACAGGGTTGGTACTACATGTATACCACTAGGTGTCTGTACATAGTTACCATTGTATACAGGGTTGGTACTACATGTTTACCACTAGGTGTCTGTACACATTGTACCTGTGCTGTTTCCACATTGAAGAAGGATTGGTAGTAGTCAAACGTCCAGAAGCCTCCAGTTGGGGTCTCCCCTAAGAGCTGTGAGCAGAGCCAGTTGTTAAAGAAAGCGGGGTACTGAGTGGTGAACTGGGAAATGCAGCTGCCCTGGGCAAAATCTTACTGAGGCCACATTGGTCAAAATTCCCCCTTTTAATCGTGTCAAGTCTATCCCCATATTGGGAGGGGGGCAGCATAGTGTAGAAACTAATGTTTGGTTCCAAGCTGAAAAGTGCTGGTTTTGATCCCAAATGTCTAAAAGTATTCCCATCCCCCATAATAGCACGCATCTTAAAACCTCCCATGTCGTTTTCTATAGAAGAATGTTCAAGAACACATTAGAAAAGTTATAAAAGGTTATAACCCTGATTAGCTTATCTACTTTGAAATGCATCCGGATATTGCAAAAACACAATATCCGGGTGAATTTCTTTCACAACCTATAGTTATACAAAAAATAGGCATGTTTGAATGTCACTGGCAATAGGGCATATGTTGAAAACATGGACCTTTGACCTACCTTTGAATTCTCGAGACCCTCCTCGTCCTCGTTTAAGTCCAGTTTGACATCCTCCTCCCCTGAGAGGGAGGCCAGGGAGTCTGAGACCGCCACGGTGGGGGCATTCGGGTCGAAGGACAGCAGGTTGGATACCTCTTCAAAATCTGGCAAGGGCAAAACAAGAAGGTGTCATTTGTTTGTTTGAATGCTGTTCTTCGGCATTTACTTGATTTACCACTCAGTCATTTGAAAGATTGTGGTCCCTCACATACCCACTTTATAAAGAGCTGATTGGAAACAAGCTGTATCACTAATATTTACCCAATATTTAACAACAGTGCTTTTGCTTGCGATTACAAGTATCGAATACTGTATATAATCGAATCTCAGCAATCTATTGCAAACTCACCTTGGAATTTGAGTTCATCTGTATTGTCCATCGGGCTGAATTGAGAAACACCTAAGGGAGAAACTAAAAAGCATTTTTTTGGTGAGGGTAACATGGTGGCATTATCACCACGCTTTATTTAGTGAAATATAATTGTTCTGACTTCAAGTGATCAGTGTGTCTGGTCTTGTCATGTAGGCCTAAGTAACAAACAATATATGTCTTAATCGTAAACTGCTCCTTTCAACAGTCACTGTGTCGTTTGCAGAAGTTGAGCTACGAACTTTTAATCAGATCGACAAGTCATTGCACAATTGCAGCCACATTTACTGGACTTACCTGGACTATGCGGTACTAAGAGGCTGCCTGTCTGCTGACGGTAGAGCAGCTACGACGGTGACAGGACATCCAAGCTGCTGGAAGGGACGTCGAGTGCAGAAGGATGGTTTTAGAAACACTGTTAGTTCAAATGATTCTTGAAAATCGTTTAATATAGATGGACACAAATGTAAATATATATAATCTTGTGGTCTAATGGCATTTGAATGGAGCAGCTGTCATCATCCAGGTCCTTTTGTCGGGATAATGACGTGGAGGCATTTGACAACAACCTGGACACGTGACAACGCAGGGCATCCTGGGAAGAAAATGGCTGCCTCCGTAGTGACCAGGAGGCTTTGCTCCACCGCGGCTGTTGCGGCTGTCAAAACTACCCGTTGGGAGAGATTAAAAAACAGTAGAGTGGGTGAGTACCCCTGCTAGCGTCTGGTTTTTTACCTGGTATTTTTGCGCATGAATAAATGTAGTTGACATTCAACATGGAGTCCAGATTTTGGAAACTTGTTCTGCTGACTGCCTGCAGTCTGCGAATTTTCCTCTCAAATATTGGGGTTACCCCATCGTATTTTATTCAAAGTTAAATTATATCTCGAAGATTATTGCATTTCTGTCTCCTTTTCCCCGCAGCTAAGTGGTGCTCCGGCGTGCTTTTGGACTACAAGGAAGCTGTGCGAGAAGTGGGACTGGGTATCCGGAACCGTCCGCTTAAATCTTCCGTGTACATCGGCCTGCTCGGCGGTGCTGGGGCTTGCATCTACACCCAGCCGGACGAAACCTCCTTCGAGACGGATCTGCTGGACGTCTCCAACAAGCTGGGTCTGCTGTCGCCATGGATACGAAGTGAAACCTCCGACCAGCACGTACTGAATCTGGTGAAGTTGCGAAACGAAGGTCGTTTGCGCCATATCAGCCTCGGACTGGTGGCCCTGACCTTCTGCGGTGATTATGACCCCGAGGCGGACCTCTACGAAGCCCAGTGCGGGAACCTGTCCATCCCTTGGAGGTCGCTTCATGAGCGGGTAGTGGACGTGGGCTTTGCCGGACGCTGGTGGATACTGGACTCCAAAATGAAGGACTATGATGTGAACGAGGCGGAATTCAAGAACCTACCAGTGCATATGCAGACAACGCAGCCCCCAACTGTCAAAGAGGTAGAGACCACCGAAAAGATGCATAAAGATTCCTGGCTACCGATCCAAATGGAGGAGGACAAGGAGAATATTATATGAATTGTAACTAGTGTTTGACCGCCAGACTATACTATAACGTAATGAACATTCTCGGCTTGGCAGCAAACGCAGGCTAGTTTCTTAGGGTGAAGTTGGTGCAGAGTAGCGCCTAACTCGGAATGCACCCAAACATTGGTCATTAATTTCTACGTTTGTTGGATCAAGCACATAGCCATCACGTGTATGTTGTATGAAAGACCAAAACATTAAAAAAAAAAAAAAAAAGTTTACTTCCAATAATATGCACTGTCGTACTTTTTTTTTTAACTAACAAACAGATCTACATATCTTTATATCTACATAAGTATTTTTGTATTGATTGTTTTGAAGTGCAATTTAAGATTTACTCTGCAGCTGATGATCTTGAATCAATCATATTTTCCATGTGAAGTAAAATACACATTTTATGTCGACTAACATGTTTTTTGATAGATTAAACAAAATATCTGAAAGCAATTTTTTTAAATATTTGCAAGTGCATGTAGCCACACAGAGTATACCTTTTGCTCTGCAATTCGCTTTTGAAAAGAGATGAGTTGTCATCTGACACAAGATACTAGTATACATTTATATAGAATAAGTGGCTTGTTCTGCTCAATCAAGTAGCAATCACGTGGACGCTGCGTACTCCCCGACAGCCTCGAGCCCGAGTGGACCTCCGGCGAAGGGTGCACATGACTGCCGTAGTGGACTCGTCCAGAGGCCTCTTACATAAATGAGGCTAGGGTTAATTGTGTGCCTTGCCTTCACCAAAATATGTCTCACGAAATGGATTTAGCTGACCTTTTCCTCTTTCTAGAAATAGGTAAGTCATTGATACTTTATATCATATGATTGATTATAGAGCGATTGATTAAAGCGATTCGAAGCAAGTGATCAGCTCTTAGTAATGGTGGCGCCGCTAACCCGTCTATATACAGGACCCTGGACCCTTTAAGTTCAGTGCATCGACAAATATTCCTATGTAATTGAACACCATTCAGTTTTATATTTGTCCTATTTGCTACAAAGCAATCATTTGTTTATGTCATGAACTTATATCTAATGTTAAATATGGTGAGAAATAATCAGCAAAGTGGGCGATGTGTAAATCCTCCATGTTGGCTACGTAATATTATTCTTAAATCCATACTTCTTTCTCTGCCCATGAGCATCATTTATCACAGAGAATAACAGTCCCCCCCATCAATAGAAAAACACAACATACCATGTTTTAAAAGGCTTTATTTATATTAGAAGACTGTTACAACATAATGTTCACGTTTTTACAGTTCTTTAAAGCAATCATAAAAAACAAACCCATTAAATTCAGACATGTTCACTTGTTTGTTCAATAATCATTATTTTGGTATCTCATTGGTCTTTCATCTTAGATATCTTTAATTTAAATTTAAGAGATAATTTCTGTAACCGTTTCTGACCCGTGATGTTGAATCCAGATCTATCTAACGTGGACGGTCCATCTTGTGTTAAGGAGTTGCATACGCATGGATATCATTGACATTCAGCGTCCGGCAAGTTGACAGCATTATTCTCAACCCACCGACAGCGATGAATGTGAACTAAAATCCCGCTATGATATTGAAACACAGATCTTTCTCTATTTTAATGTATTCTCTTTTAATTCACAAAAACTTAAACTCTCCTTCAAGAGAAAGAGAGCATGCAGACCATATTACCCGGTGTTGTAAGTTTCTAGTGAAGCACTTTGCTTACATCAGAATCAGACTAAAGAATAAAAATCATGCCATCAACAACACAGAACTGTTTTATTCTTGCTTCTTTTGTCGGTTCTTGGAGGCTTTGGGCTTCTTGCTGAATATCGATGTCTTCGTCGAACATTGAAACCCAAGGGTACACTCTCCGCCCGATGGTTTCTCTGAGTCACAAACTCACCGACAGCGTTGAATGTTCCCCCAAGTCCCAACCCCTCCCCCCCATTAGCGTGTTGGAAACACCATAAATATGTGAATATGACCCAGTTGGATTCATATTCACTACTAAGTTGTCCGGTTGGAACCCCTTCTTGCATTTTGGACCACTTGGTCCTTAAAGGTTTTTAAAGTATGTAAATCGAAAAACATTTTGATGAAAATATGTTTACTACATATCAGTGAGCTGGCACTGGGGCTAATGTTTAGTGAATATTGAAATATCTGGAGTTAAATATACGTGTGTGTGTGTGTGTGTGTGTGTGTGTGTGTGTGTGTGTGTGTGTGTGTGTGTGTGTGTGTGTGTGTGTGTGTGTTCAGAGAGAAGGTAGGTCAGAGCACAGAAGTAGGGAAATTATTGAAGGAAGGGGGGAAGGGAGGCTGTCTGGGTGAGGAGAGTGTTGATCGATTCCAGGCTTGGTATGCTCAGACATGCTGAATGGTAAAGTCAAAGGTCAGCCGCTCTTGTTTCCTATAAGCAAAGGCGCATGTGTTTGTGTGTTTCGGTGCATTTGCATGGCTAGTGGTAGCATAGTACACATACCAAAACAAGTAACCTCATGTACAACATGAAGACTAAACAAGGAATACCTTAGTTTGCACGGTGTCTGGCGTCGATGTCTGTTGTTGCTGGGGGCTGAGGACCGACCAGCTTGTGACAAAACCAAGCATGTTAAACACAGAGAAACCCAACATAGTCATGACCATCAACATACATGCACTCATAACCAAACACCGATATAACATCAACAGAGGTAGTCTGCGTCGAGAACAACATGCACCGCTACTTCAGTATCAGCACGTAGATATAGCTGTGTACACACAATTTCAAGGTCAAGTTAACGTGCGTTGTTCCCAGTTTCAGAGTGCGTCCATACGAGCCTGCCAATGCTGTTGATTCCTGATGTTTATCCTCTGATCACGGAGACAGCGTTATAGCCACACCACTGGTCTGTTGAACCGCGTCTGAGCAGCAGCACGCATGAAAGCGTCAAAGCAGGGAGGAGGGGTCAAGACAGACAACTGAAACTGAAAAAGAAATGCCCCCACTAACCCCCCGGGACTTGAACCAGTGACCTCCCCCTCGGTGAACGAGTTCAAGGGAGGCACCGCCGTTAACAGGGAAGCTTTCTGTGGGCTGGTGTGTGTGTGTGTGTGTGTGTGTGTGTGTGTGTGTGTGTGTGTGTGTGTGTGTGTGTGTGTGTGTGTGTGTGTGTGTGTGTGTGTGTGTGTGTGTGTGTGTGTGTGTGTGTGTGTGTGTGTGTGTGTGTGTGTGTGTGTGTGTGTGTGTGTGTGTGTGTGTGCACATGAGTATAGAGCATGTCTGGATGTAATGCTATATAAGTTAGAAATTAAAAGATTGTGTTTTTTAGCACTACGCATAAGACACATTTCAGTTTGTGTGTGTGTGTGTGTGTGTGTGAGACGTGTGTTATTGATGTTTGAGCTGGATGAGTTAAGTTAATGGTAGTGCTGGTATCCCTTCCCCCACTAGTGTCTGGCTGACTGATTCTACACCAAGCTACCTGGGCCAGACTGGATCAATAAATTAATATAATTGTAATTTGCATTTTTTGCCGCCGACTCAGGTCTCATATAACGTATAGACAAACAAGACACATGCGCACCCCCCACACACCCATCAGCTGCTACTAAAGCAAGCATGTAGGTAACATTGATCACACATCCAGAACGCATTGATAAAAATGTCCTGATGTGTGAGGATGATGACAACTAATACCCCACATCAAATACACCATGTCAAAACACATGTGCACTCCCTTCTTCCATAAAACAAATCCTGCAAGAAGATATAAAAGAAGATAGAGCTAGACACACACCCTTACTTCTGTGCTGCACCTCATTGTGAATGAGGAGAGTGTAGCAAACATGAGAAATAGTTAAGAGAATGGCCTTGTCACTTCTCAGGATGCATTATATCATTCTAGTGCAGTCTCTCCCTGTCTTGTCATTGCATCGCGTAGATAGTGGTCAAAGAGCAGTGGACACATGTCACATCAGCTTTGTGTCAACCGGAGGGAAGCCTTCAGGTGGGGACCGATGTCAAACCCACTCCTGTCTCGTTGCGCTCACAGTCAGCCTACGTGCCGCACAAAGGACAGAACCTATTTAAATAAATCCCTGGGATTATGGGTGTTCAAAATAAGAAAAATAAATATAGCGCACCAGAAGACATGGATGCAACTTACCAGGTGCCGGAGCCGAAGACATGGATGTGCTCTGCTTGCTTCCCTTACCATGCTCCAGCGATGCCTTACCATGCTCCAGCGATGCCTTGGGTCTTTTTTGTCTTCCTGTGGTCGCCGTTGCATTAATTGTAACTGCGGGTTGTCTGGTGTCTTCTCTTTGTGCTAGTAGCTGCTGGAGAGTGAGAAAAGTGTGTGTCTGTGTGGGTGTGTGTGAGAGACAGCAAGAGGGAGTGTGAGGAAGAATGAGAGAGAGAGAGCAAACCGGGACACCCATAGACGGTGTCTGCGTGAACATACAAATTGTGTGTGCTGCTTGGGTTTTTCTCTCCAACCCCCTCTGTTCTCCCTCCCGCTCCCTCCCATCCCCTCCCACCCTTCCTCTGAATGGACCCCTCCTCCACCCGGCGGTCTGGCACTCTCCTGCCCTCTCACCCGGTTTGTGTCTCTTCCACCTCATTTCCCCCCCTTTCCTCTCACTGCCACCTTCAAATTTAATTTAGGTACAAACTCTGCATCCCTCGCTCACATGATATGTACAAACGCCTGCATACACATACGCACATACTTGTTTTTGGCAATAGGCATTATTTGTTTGATTTAAAGTAGAATATAGGCCTAGTTATGTTTATATAGGTTACTGTGATTGAAAGTATTAGAATTATCTATGCTATTGTTACTACTAAAAGACTAAATCAATGTTTCCTCAAAAGGCATACTGAAAATAGGGATACAACAATCTGTGTCTCAGAGCAGATTATGAGGACATTTTCCTTCTCCAGACGATATCTCCTTTAGTTTAGCTTGCCACGTCGAGTGCCTGGAGCCCATTTTCCGATAATTTTGAGTCGAAGAGACGAAGGCGACGATTTTTGAGATTGATCCAGTATTTAGCGCGAACGCTGAAGCCGTACGTAATCTGCAAAAACAGGCTGCAATGAAATCCTTCGGGGTTATAGCACCTTCCAATGTACACCCTCTAAAAGTGAGTGTTTTTGCTTCTGACAGGCTCAGATTACTTGTGGCGCGTTTCCACTGCAGGGTGCGGAACGGATCGGATCGCAAAGGTGCGGGTCGGGTCGCGTTTCCACCGCCAAAAGTGGGCGTGACCCGGACTTTGCCGTACCCGTTCCGGCCCCATTCTCGGGACTCCTCCGTTGGGGTACCGCAAACGAGACGAGACGCCTGAAAGGGTCCCGTGAAATTCTAGCTACACCCCCCCTCCGTTGATTGGTCGACAGAATCATCACTTCCGGGTGACGCGGGGATAAAAACAAACAGTAGCCTCGAGGTATTATTCTTTACAATTAACATGTCGCATAAAAAGCTTGCTTGGCCGAACGAGGAGGTGGAGACGTTCGTCTGCATTCTTGGGGAGGAAGACGTTGTTTACGATGTTTACGTAGCTGCCGCGGCGATCGACATCCGGCCTACCACCAAGGGTACTGTCGGCAGTGGAAACGCGACCTCGGAACTGAGCTGGGCTTTACCGCCCCCTCCCTACCGCACCTTTGCGATCCGATCCGTTCCGCACCCTGCAGTGGAAACGCGGCATTATATTCTATCATTATGGAAAGGTACCCTGAAGATAAGTAAATCAAACAACCTTTTGCTTGATCAATGTTTCTTGTTGTGTCCAACAATACCAATCCATGGTGTCTCTGAACTCATTGTGCCTTGTTTTGTTCCAGGATACTTCCCTACCGTCATTCCAATCTCAACTCTCCTTTTCAGCCGGGTCATTTAGATAGCCCTGAGCAACGCTTTCCTTACACAACAAACTCTTTTACCCCAATGCTCACTCACGTTTCCACAGTTCTCTTCCTGCAACGACTAAACTCAACTCTCATTGTGCAAGACTTGGTCAGACACATTCACAAACCCACCGTCATCAAGCCAGAGGTTTTTCTGTAGGGACCCTTTCCATAATGATATTATCTAAGCATGTCAGTGGCAAAAACAAGCACTTGTAAAGGACGTACAAAGAAGGGCACTATTGCCCCAATGGAGTACATTGCAATATTTTTTTCGCGGAATACGGCTGCATCCTTCACACTCAATACTGGAAAAACCTCAAAAATCATTGTCTGCATAAGTCTCTTAGGAAGAAAAAGAAAAATTGAACAGCTATAAGTGACAAGCCTTACACATAAGCCTTGTGAGAAGTTAGGAGCTCAGTCACAGACACCAACACAGAGGGGCCAAGAGAGCTGGTCATGTCTGGGGACACCGACTCAGCCTAAGGTCTTCTGACGACACTCCTCTTTACTCTGACGAGTAAAGCTGAAGAGGCGACCACAACCCGTGTACGAAGACCTCTAAAACACCGTGGTGGCGCGGAGCCGTGCCGATTGGAAGCTCAACAAACACCCTCGCATAACCAGAGATTTAAACAGTGCTGAGAGTGCGGCCCTTGGCAGCATCACTATTAAACACGGTTCACACTGCTGTTTGGACTTGGATGCCCGTACCAGGCACAAAAGATGCAGCCTCACCTCTGACTCACTAGGTTGAGGAGGGGTCTGGAAGGCCATAAGAGCTATATCACTCAACTGAAAATAACCACTGATGTTCTTGGGGTGGAACGCAGGATTGGGTCTGAACAACATGGAAATGCTTTCCTCCTTGAATACCAGGCAGCTCGGGCTGACAGACGGAGGACCAACCACCTGGCGGGTTTGGCAAAAACCAAGGCCAGTAAACGCCGTCTTAAAGGAGGCTCGAGAGGGTCCCTTGATATCCACTACAAAACTGAGGAAAGATCTGAGGCATGGTGTTAGCATGTTGGAATCGGTTTCAGACCCTTCTCCATAGGGACTGTGGCGTGGTGGGTCAATTAGCTGAAGCTACGGGAATGCATACACCACAGTCACAGCAACAACAAAGAATGATCCTGCAGGGTGAAAGAGAACCACCTTCTCTGTTGGTGATTCATCTGGACACCTAAGCCATCCCGAGCCTCTGCCAGATCAGTCTGACAATGTCAGAATGTAAAGGCCACTCATCTTTGTGAGGACCGACCATGTGAGGTCCCCGCGAGGCTCTGGGCACCCACAACATGATGCAGGGATGGGGGCTCAGCCGGTTCCTCCGAGCTCGACCACTGCTGGGTGGAGGGTAGAGGAGGGCACTTCTAGCCCCACTGTTAATGCTTACCACTGTCTGCCATCTCTTCTGATCAGAAGGTAACAGCTGTACACCAGGGGAGAGAAATGTAAAGGCACTTTCATCAAGGTAGAAAGTTCCAAATGTATGTTTGCAGCAGGGGCCTCGGCCACTCGCCTCTGACAGAGCGGAAGGGACACGTTCCCCCATTCCAGGTCCAATGACAGAGTGTACGGCATGGCACAGCAGGATTGGAGTTACAATCCAGAACAGCCCAATTGACGGTGAAGCTCAAGAGAAAGAGGTGATTATCACTGACTCAGTGGCTCAGAATGAGGAAATCGTCATGAGGAAATAATCTCATTTTTCCTAGACGCCTCATCCCTTTCTCAGCCTACTTTGAGAAGGTGCGCGGTGCCAGAGAGTAACTGGATTCGTAAGCCACATCCATGAAGGCAAAGAGTGAAGAAATGTTATTGTGCTTTGAAAATAGGGACATGGAAGTAAGAATCCTTTGAGATCCAAGGATGTGAACCAATCTCCCTTTCTTACACAACACTCTGATAGAGAGATTTCTTCATTACTTCAAATGGGTCTGATCTTCCTTGACTTCTTGGGAAACATGGAGCAGTGGGAGTGAAACCTTTGGCGCGATAGGGACAGCTGTTCCCTAGACTAGGGGGTTGTAACACCCTTTACCAAGAGGCGAGCCACCTCGGCTAGAACCAGACCTCGCGATGGGGTCCTGTGGCGTTGGTCCCCGTAAAGGGCAGGGGACGATGCTAGGACTGAATGAGCTATCCCGACTTCAGTGCGTTGCCAAAACATCTGCGTAAAACGCATCACCAACACGTATAGCAATCTGAGAAAGGGCAACCAAACAGCTGAGGAGTGCTGGTGAGGAACATGCCGTTTTCCTGGACCCTACCGCCCCACTGGGTATGATCCAAGAGGGTCATCCCTTGAAAAGGATGGGAAAGGTTGTCTGCAGACGGAACAACCCCAGCAGAAGACGATGGGCCTTAAGCTTTTCCTCGTTATTCGTTGTGCCAGTTGTTCCCGTGCGCATTTATTGAAACGTTTTACCTGTTTATCAGTGTGAATCAAATTGGGGAGAGGGAGGGGCGTCGCGGGGAGATACATGAGGGGGGGTTTCAACTGTGGGTTAGGGTTAATGGGTGGTATTCCAGAGAGCGTTTCCTCCGTAATCATTTCTTTCCAATTTATTCAAAGTAATTATTAAAAATAGTGCTCTCAATATATTTCTCGTTGATGTTACGAGCCGCACACAGGGGAATCAAGTGAATTTATATTGCCAATCTCTGCAAAACCAACTAATTAGCAAACTTTTCTAACCGTTTTTACCGTTCATTTTTTTGCCACTTAACGCTGACAATCTAGCAATTTATTACCATTACGTGTAATTATGTTCTCTTCAAAGATGGCTACACTATATTCACATTGGTTAATTAGTTAGTTAAGGAACAGGCAGGAAGCCTCTCACCTGATAACATTAGACTCAGAAGCTCAGCTGGACGTTCCAGCCCAAGCGCACTCATATATATCCATGTTTGTATCTCCAGCCTTATTCCATTTGACGTAAGTCTATCAGGAGTTTATCTGATTTGATTCATTAATGATCTTACGTGAGGGTCTCGGCCCCAGGCAATCTACCCGTTGCTGCTAGAATAGTTCTCCCCCTAGGCTCCCTCTGTGATTGGATAGGGAAATTATTTTCTTGATTGGATAGTCAAATTACATGCCATTATATACCCATTGGTTATTCAGGCAAAGCGTCAAATGTGGGACAAAAGTTTGGTTTCCCGTAGGTTTGATATGTTATCATAGATTTATTATAGCTCTAAACGTTTTCCTCTACAAAAAGATATATGTGTAACTTCAAACCTGAAAAACCTTTAATCTGTAAACACTAATTAATTATATTTGTTCAAATTCTTCCATTTGAATAATTTCACGCAACATGTTTTCACACATTCACGTATGGTTAAACAGAGCTACAATACATCTGACCCTAATTTGATTGCATAGCATAGATAACATTAATAGCCTATCAGCCTCATCCCGAACAAGCAACCTCCGCTAGCCAGTCTTCATAAGTGCAGAATAAGCAACCGCATTGTGATTTAAATCAATAGACGTCTACAATGAGGCCTAGTTGTGACCCTTTTGGCCTTCCATACGTGACCAGTCACGCCGCCCCTTCCCCCACCGAGATCTTTGGCTACCCCCCTGCTTCGATGCCTCAGCTTGTGGTCGTCATCAGCATCGTCTTCACGGTCAAAATGGAGATATGAAGCCAATTGAAGATATGATAATGCTTTCGCCTGTGTTTATGACTAATATATCCAAGATGGGTTAGGGAAAACGGTGAATTTGTGTAACCATAAATCTTGCCTAATGTGACATGGAAAAGCTGTGTTTTTTTAATAAGCATTATTTAATCTAATCAGTAGACCTTAAATTATCGTATATTTGTGTCAGTATATTGAAGAAGAGGTCACAGGTCAGATTTGAGAGACACCAAGATTGTTTACAAAGCAAACAACAACCTACAATCTACCTGAAGTATTAATGCCACCCTTTGGGGACGATAATCTTTTAATCTAATAACGGAAGTCCCAAGAAGGCCATTGTAGGAGGAAAAATCGTACTATAGCGCCCTCTATTGTCGCTCAGTGCTCCCTACAGCTCTGACGCGCATCCAGTAGATCATCGGCAATAAAAGCCTACGATGTGATGTCATTAAATGAGTAGCAGTCTTAAATTGTCTCCCTGCATTAAACAGTGGAAGATCATTCACGCCATGTAGTTAAATTATCTGAATACATTGGCTATTTTTGTTGTTTTACAGCGAGTCAAGTCTGTCAGACTAGCGCGCGTCGAGCCGCGCGCCTGCTCATCCGATCCCATGTGTGCTGAACGGACGCTTTCCACGCGCCGCGTCACTGCATAATCCACTCGATCGTTCCTGTCCTCCGATAAGCCAATAAACTCTCTTTCCGTAAGGTCATTCCGCACCTTCCGGCTGGAATTAGTGTTTATACTGTCTAGACATCTTCTGCAAGTGTAATTTATAGATGTTTGAAGACTGACAGTATAGTCAAGTTTCGGATTTGGAGCGCGAGGACAGATGTGTCACTACTGCGGGATAAAATGTTTCGCCGGCGGGAAGCTTTACTTAGTTTTACTTCGTTCCTCGAGTCCCCTGGATCATTGTGCCGCCGATACCAGCCATACTTGTACGTTAAATGAACGCATGGTGATAAAATGATACAACTAAATACGTAAGGGACGAGGTCGACAGAGCTCAAGTGATCAGTTGGACCTTGGTGGCATTAAGCCTACGAACAGGTAATTTAATCAATTGATAAGAGCAGCCAACCAAATACATCAGGTGTTTTTACTTTTATTTTTTACATCAACTTTTATTAGACAGAGATTGGCCTAGATGTGTGCCAAGTGAGAACACCAGTTGCATAATCCCATCCACCGGAAGATCTGACTGCGTACAGAATGACAGGGCATTTAAATATGTTATAGTCTGACTCTTTATCAGATTTTCACAAACCGGCTTTTACGGGGGTGTCGACACACACACACACACACACACACACACACACACACACACACACACACACACACACACACACACACACACACCCATCAACCCACACACATACCAACACACACACACACACACACACACACACACACACACACACACACACACACACACACACACACACACACACACACACACACACATGGGCGACAACAGGGAATGGTTGTGCCTGGGTTGGACCCAGACTCGCTGTCAAGAGAAGGATGAAGGATGTGTGGACCCAGAGACAGATCGGGGGAGCACATATGCGGAACTATTCAAACAGCTTGACCTGAATTACGACGGGAGAGTGGACATCAATGAACTGCGGATTGGACTCGCCGCCCGCGGATTACAGTGGGATGATGCAGAAGAGGTGCGTGATCACGTTTACTATTATAATACATGCTTACTAATATAAAGTTATTGATATTACACTGTAGCCATCTAATGTGGGTTGCATAATAAACTATTAAAGCTTAAATAGCAATAGCCTTTATGTCCAAATGTTACAAAATTGCTTGGCCTCAGGCTAAATGATGCATGCAAACAGGGGAACTTGAAAGTATGCAGGAGATAGATGCATGGTTTAATGTTTATTCTCAGTAGTGGCAATTGTTAAGACCACATCTGGGTTGTGGTCAGTGTTCACACTATGGGGGAGCCATGAACACATGAGGGGGACAGGATCCACTGTACTAACGTCTGGGGGGTCTCGAACATTATATAAAAATGAAAATATCATTCAAACAATCTTCTTTACTTACAACTAAACGTGTTACATGTGTAAATAAAAAAGGCAGTTTATTAGGAGAAAGACAAGATAATTTTTTATCGTAAAATCCACTTCAATCCTAGTTATTCCTTGATGAGGCTCAATAAATGAAGCCTGGTTCTATATTAATAACTGCCCATCCTTCTTTTTATTGGACAGATTGTGCGACAGGGCGACAGCAACCACGATGGCACGCTGGACTTTGAGGAGTTCTCGGGGTACTTACGAGCTCATGAAAAGAAGCTGTCACTCATTTTCCACAACCTGGACCGCAACAATGACGGTGAGCACACACTTCATAATTACAGATGGAACAAACAAGCTGAAACAGTGTTTCTTAAACTAGTTTTACCAATAGACCCATGAAGATATATTTTCAGCCAAGTACCCATTTCACCAGTGAAAAGATGTAATGTGCTTTTCCCATAACTTGATCTTGAAATTGAGATAGATGGATAGATCGGTTTTAGCTGGATACAGACCATACCAAGGTTAATTATTTCCCCCATGCCTTGTGCCTTGCATTAGGACATATTGATGTGAAAGAGATTCAACAGTCCCTTCAGGGCCTGGGAGTGGAAGTCAGCATGGAACAGGCCACCCGGATACTGCGGAGGTGAGAGAGAGAGAGAGAGAGAGAGAGAGAGAGAGAGAGAGAGAGAGAGAGAGAGAGAGAGAGAGAGAGAGAGAGAGAGAGAGAGAGAGAGAGAGAGAGAGAGAGAGAGAGAGAGAGAGAGAGAGAGAGAGAGAGAGAGAGAGAGAGAGAGAGAGAGAGAGAGAGGTACACAAATATATGAACCAATCCAGAGCTTAGAGAAGTGATAGTAGTTAGATAGTTGATATACATTCATATACAATGTGTTATTCTTACCTACAGCTTGTTTGTGTATTTCCCCCAGTATGGACAGAGACGGCACGATGTCAATAGACTGGAATCAGTGGCGAGATAATTTCCTGTTCAACCATTTTCAAAACCTGGAGGAGATTGCCCACTTCTGGAAACACTCACATGTTGGTCAACCACTTTTGTACACCAAGACGTTATATTTAGTTTTTATTGTCTCTCCATTAAAGGATTGTAATGGTTTGTCAAAGCGCCAGGTTAACTGTTGACATTGTCTATGTCCAGATGTAAAACCTCCAGGATTTTTTGTTCAACTCACTCCTCTAGCTGTTCACTCGCATTCCCGAAACTGTACAGTTGGCAAGCAATTGACATCCATTATAAACCAAAGCACTCTTTTCAGTCAAATCAGTCACCGATTAAACTTCCCCTTGCTACTTATTGAAATGTTGCACTCCATTCATGATTCAGTTTTATCAAACTGCCCCTTACGCAGACATTATTATGGACCAGAATTGTAACTCAATCTCTTATGTCGTTGACCGTGCGCAATCGCAGGTAAATAGGCTACAGAATCAAAACTTGTGGATTTGTTTTTTGTAGCCACTTTTCGAGAAAGCTACCTAGCGAGGGCAGTTAAGTTAAGTTTTGCAACCCGACAACACTGCAAGAGAGTTGAACAAAAACCATGGCTGATCTTCATCTCGACATAGACATCTGACGTCAACATTAACCTGGGGTCTCAAACCTGCCAAACCCTCTAACTGGCAGGGCATTTAAAAAAGAAAAATCCCTTAAGCGTAACATCTGTAATGCAGTACAGACGTAAATAAAGACGAGCGGCAGAACACCTGCACAGCAGGTTCTCTTATCAGTCCGCAGCTTTGAAAAGTAGGCATTTTGCGATGTTTCTCATCTCTGTCAAACGGTTATTTGGGAAGACAATGAAGTATGCTGATTTTAAATTGAACCAATGTATCAGCACCAGTGTGATGTCCTCTAGATGTTTAACATCGGAGAACATCATACTGTACCGGATGAATTCAGCGAGCGAGAGCATCGCTCAGGAACGGTGTGGAGACAGCTGATGGCCGGGGCCTCGGCCGGGGCCGTGTCGCGGACAGTGACCGCCCCTCTGGACCGACTCAAGGTCTTTCTGCAGGTACGATCGTGACCGCTTGTTAGACCGACGCTGGTCGAGGCGAATGAGTGAGGCTGGGATAGTTGGCCTGGCAGGTTGTTGTCAGTAGAATGTAGAAGTAGAATGTGGAAGTTATTTTGTAATGCTCTACACAAATAGTAGGCAGTTGTAGGATCAGCCTTTTGTCTATCCTCCTCGTTGTAATGTGATTCCCTTTGTCCTTAACCCTACGGTTGATCTCCATTCTCTCTCTTGATTTAAGGTGCGCTGCACAACTTCCAAGAGGGTCAGCCTTTGGGCAGGGTCTAAAGTGATCATTCAGGAGGGAGGTGTTTTCTCACTCTGGAGAGGAAATGGCATTAATGTCCTCAAGATCGCCCCTGAAACAGCGATCAAATTCATGGTTTATGAACAGGTGGGGGCAAAGAAAACAGAACTTGAAATCGAATGAGGTGAAAACAATTGACAGAAAGGAGGGTTATTGCTTGCGATTCAGAATGCACACGTTAGTGATTATTTCTTTAACATTTTTCTTGCTGTTTATGTCTGTAGTATTTATCTAGGAAGATATCTAAAAGCCTTCTTTCTACAATCTTTGAAAAGTGTCAAATGAAAACAATGGATCACACTGGGATTTAATGCGTTCATTCATTCTTGATATTCTCCGGCCTCTTCCCCATCCATCCTGTAGATCAAGTGCCGAATCCGGAGTAGTCGCGAAGGGGGCGCATTGAGGGTCCAGGAGAGGTTTGTTGCTGGATCCCTAGCCGGAGTTTCCGCCCAGACCTTAATCTACCCGATGGAGGTTTATCCTTTTTTTTCATTGTTTTACGTATCATCTCTCTTTTGCTGAGATCCACACATTCCCTTCACCACCACCTGATTCCCGTCTCCTCCCTTGTGCAGGTGTTGAAGACTCGTCTCACACTCAGAAGGACAGGGCAGTACAGAGGGATCGCCGACTGCGCCGGGCAGATCCTGAGAAAAGAAGGCGTGCTGGCCTTCTACAGAGGGTACCTGCCCAACATGCTGGGCATCATACCGTACGCCGGCATCGACCTGGCAGTGTACGAGGTGAGCAGCTTGATGTGTTTGAATTGAGTTTGGCTCAATCAATAATTCTATGTTAACAATTATACTGAAATATGTCCCACCTTGCTTCGCCTCACCACTGCCATTATCAATCCATTGATCGGTCCAACTTAAACCCACACCCCCAAAGACCCTGAAGAACGCCTGGCTTCAGAGGTACAGCAAAGGCTCTGCCGACCCAGGAGTGCTGGTCCTGCTGGGATGTGGGACAGTCTCCAGTACCTCCGGACAGCTGGCCTCCTACCCGCTGGCCCTGGTCCGAACGCGCATGCAGGCTCAAGGTGAGGCCGATGGCAAAGCTCGCCTTATAATACGTTCATGAATACGCGCAACACCTGACTTGTTTTGTGAGATTTGCTGCCAACCTAAAGGAAACGATAATCAAAAGGTTTGAAACGTAAGACCTTGAATGCTAAAGATACAGTGAATAGTGAAAAGTAGCATCTCAACGTGGAGCCTTGAGGCTGACTGAACCTTCAGTCATCGTTTCTCTGGCGCACCCCTCTTCAGTGTGCAGTGTCAAGGCTGTGGCTCATCAGCCCTGTTCTACGAGGGTTTCTTACCAAATCCTCAAACATTGTTGTCGACATTGTGATTATACTCACCATCCACTCTTGCTCTAGCGTTTGTCTTCTGACAACTTACATTACATTCAAGTTAGTATTCTGTATAAAATACTAAGTATTTTGTATTAATTTTTTGTAAAAATACCTGGTGGTAGCTGCATGTTAGCCTTAAATGGTCTGTAGAAATAGGGTTGGGGTGTTTTATCAGACCCTGCCAACCTGAAGTTCTATGAAGTCGAATGTCCCCATCAAATCACTCAGCAGGGGAAGCCTTTGTGTAACATACTCTTTCCTTTCTCCCCAAGCCACATGTGAGGGTCAGCCAAGACTCTCCATGTTGGGGCAGTTCAAACACATCATGTTCCACGAAGGCGTGCCTGGGCTGTACCGAGGCCTCGCGCCCAACTTCCTAAAGGTCATCCCTGCGGTCAGCATCTCCTATGTGGTGTATGAACACATGAAAAAGATACTCAACTGATGGACGAATGGCAAACAATAGTTGCTCGCTTATTAGGAAGAATGTCTCAGAATTCTGAATAATGGGATATTGACCTAGACAGTTTCAAACCTCGGGATGCATTTTAAACATGAATGCTTTGAACTGCAAGTGCTTTATCCATTCCTGATCATTCTGCTACAGTCGCTTAACTAGGTTGGTCATAAATGCATGGTCTTTTAAGATTATTATGAAAAAAATTCTAACCCTATGGGAGCTTAAAGATGCTATGAGTGGTATTATAGTTTTGTGACCTAAACTTGATTTCTGTAGATGCTATATTGGCACACATAGCCATTGTAAATATATCTTCAGATTGCTGTAGCATCAACCATCAATATCACATATTAGTTGAATGTGCATGTGACCATATGTACCACTAAATGGTCATCAAGACACTTCGCGGACCATCTTATATGCAAACAGCAAAAAACAAACATGCATGCAGTGGCTGGGCAATATTTGGCTGCTCTCCTTTTGTACACAAGTGTAAGAAGGTCGTGGCTAGTGAGAAAGAGTCAGCAGAGATGCTTATGCTTCCACAACCTGATCGTGGGTTTCTTTAGCCAACACAAATTAACACAAAACTTGAATGGTATCCGATGGAAAACCTATGATGAAATGCACAAAGCCACTCTTTTTCTGAAATAATAACTACTATATTTGCTTAAAATATTAAAAAGATATTTATTTAAAATGATTTTTTCATTATTATTATTGTCAATTTGTTTATTTCAAGAAAGAAATCCCATGGAAATGAATTAATTAGTGATGAAATGGCACAGATAACTATATTGACAATCATATGGAAGATATACCATGTTTATGGGGAACAGGACCAACTTGTTCCAGCACCTGCACCAGAGACATGCAGGTGTGTGTAGCAATAAGAGATGCAGACGCCAGCTCAAGCCACAAAGCGCCTGAAAAGAAGCAGGTCATTCCTTATGCCAGGAAAAGGTTTGGTGGCGGGCGACCACAGATGCAGTGACACATTACATTACAAAAGATATGGTCAAAAACACACATTTGTGTGTCCCATCCTTTACTATTCCTTCAAGCGACTGCGTGTGTGGGAGTGTGTGGATGATGGCTGGTTGAAGCAGGCTCTCGTGGCCGGGTCTGAATGGACTCTGGGGCAGGTGAGGCTGCACACCTGGTGCACATTGAACAATAATGTGCAAAGGTGAAACCAGCCATCCCCAAGCAAACACAGACACTCAGGGAGGCATCCTGCATGGCGACATGCAGCACCAGGCCTCTAACGCCCTTTATAATAAACCGGTCTCAACCCCAGCAGCGCTCTGCGTCTTTCTGTTTGGAGCAGCAGAAGCCCCCCAGGTGGAGTGTGGCGTCCACCTGGGGGGGTGTGAACCCACACACTGCTACAGCGCGCTAAGAGGATGCAATTCACTTAAAGTTCCATCCAAACCCTATATGTATAGAAGCATGCTCTGTGTCTGTCTGACAACCATTAGAATGGTTGAACACCATTCTGCTCTGAGCAGTGCACACCTCCCCCCAGGGAACACTTATCCAGTTTGGCAAAATCAACCTGCTCTTGTGAATTCAAGTTATGCTATGCCTAAATGTCTTTATTTTTCTATGTCTTTCAAATTGAACAATTCAATTCTCCCCTGCAAGTTTGATTTCATTGCAAGCATGGTTCTCATGTTATGGAGAGAACTAAATGATTTATGACGAGACAAAGAATTCATTGTTTTGTTATGACAAAAGCTTTATCATTGTAGTAAGGTTACTACGGTAGCTCCATGGGACCGCAGAAACACGGGCAGGGCCAGTTTTATTGATTGCGCTGACCCTGGTTACTGTAACCTGCCTTGAGAACCGGCCCATTAATGTGATAGGCCTACTACTGGAGGAAAAGCATTCAGCAGTAGACGCTGTGACATTACACTGTACGCTGCAGGTTTTACTACTAGGTTTGGTTGTAAAGAGTTTTTATTGACATTCTCAGACTCTTCCTGGTCAGCTTAAAGGGTGTGCCAAGTATAATATCATGCAGCTGTCATCAGCTATCATCAAACAACTCAGACTGCCTTCTTTTCAGGATTTCAGGATTTCAGGGATCTTTTTAAAGTCCATCCAAATCTTCAACTCTTTTTTTTTTTTTTTGAAAACTAAGCTGCTTTGTTGTTGCTTTTTATCCCAATGGATCTTTGACCTCCGGTCGCCCCCCCCCGTGTGATGCTTATTTGAAAGTCCGCTTAGAAAAATAATAGAAATTTGCGCCACCGATGCAATTCCGTCATAATTTTCTTTATGCCGTTTGTAGTATTGCTAGTAATATAAATACCAATAGCGATTTTTATTTTTTATGAACGAATGTCAAACGGAATCCGGCAGCACCACGTCAGCGCTGCCTGCGTGTGTCTCGGATGAGGGCGTGTGTGCGTGCCCCGCTTACAAACGTCTTCATGTCACACCAGGAAGTGCTCCGTAATCTCTGCTCTGCCTCTACACCGACACAGTGCAAGGTTGTTTACCTGCTGAAAGAGACCAACCATTCCATTACTTAATGCACAATTCCGTTGTGCCGAAAAGACAGATACATACTTCATGTAGGCCAATTCAATTCACCGAACACGAAGTCAATTAAGGCAAAAACAAGTTTTCGTTGAGTGCGTTCAAGGTAAGGTTTTTCCTTAGCTTCCTGAATTGATCGTGAATGGGACAGGTGTTTAATGTACCTTCAGTTTAGTGGAGCGAGGGGTATCTTTTGACAGATAGCTACCTGTTCATGCTCGTGTTGGCAGATGTTTGATTTCCCCCGGATTTCCGGATACTGTCCTCACTTGCCGTTGTCCTCCCAATCGGTGCTAGATGCAATAGGAGAGTGCTTTCTAAAGGCATTGAGAATATACAAATTCACCCTTGATATTGCAATATTGTAACAACAAATATATATATGCATACATATATATAACCCTTATATAAATTACATAATAACGATGCCTGTTTATGCATCACGTGTGTACTTTGATCTGGAGCTGGACTGAAAGAATGTAGAATGCTGTATTATAATATTTCTTCCCCTTCAGGCCTATCCTTTTTGGGCGATGGCAAACACGGCCCTGGGCGATATGGGCAGATATTTAAAGGAGATGGTGAACCTTTTAGAAGATGGCCAGAGGTATGATTCTTCAACAATAAAATAATCAAGATTGAATGCAAATGTGACTATATGGCCTGCCTCACTGTATCCTTATAGTGTATGTGTTCTCTAGTATGTCCATGTTGCTTCATCATGTTGCAGCAGTTTCACAAATCCATGTAGTGGAATGTCTAAACATATCTTGACATAATTACATTTAGTTTTGTCGATCTCTAAACCTTTAAAGTTATGTCCAAATTCCGCATTAAACTATCCAAAAAACGTCTAGGTCTATATAATATATTTTGTTTAGTTGTGTACTTTCATTTACCCAATTGTTTCCAACAATGTTCAACACAGAGAATTCCGTAGTCATGGTGACGGTCCATTGGATTCGGTCATTTTTAAATGGCGTCATTATCCCTTAACAATTAACTTCTGAGGTAAACACGCGAAAAGAGTAATTCAGTAGTGATCTGCGACTTGTGGGGCTGTGAGTTGTGTTCTGTTGGACTTGTTTGACCACATTCTCATTTGGACTGGTATTACTTTCATAAGGAAAAAAACGATGGTTGAATAGACTATAAGACTTGCAAGACAGGTGGTCAAAACAACCCGGTTTAAACGACTTTAAACTGATAGTCTACTCACTGAACTGTGGTTGGTGTTGTGGGGATTCTAAAAACAGAAGGCATAAGTTCTTTATTTTCCTGCTAAACGCCTTGTAGGCTTTGCACGCATCGCAGCTTCATCCACTGCGACCCGTTATATTAAACAAAACCTAGAATCTAATCTTTCAACGTCTTGTCTTTCTCCGCTGCCCGGCGCGACATTCCTCGACTGGTGTGACCCGCTATGCATTGAGGCTGCCTTGAGACTGTAACAGAGTCTGATTGGACCAGAAGTGAATCTGAACCCCACGGGGGTCCTCCAAACAGCCCTTGCCTGATATTGAGGCAACCATGTAGAAGGAAAAGGAAGTAAACAAATGAAACATTTTAACTTTTGACGTGTGTGTGTGTGTGTGTGTGTGTGTGTGTGTGTGTGTGTGTGTGTGTGTGTGTGTGTGTGTGTGTGTGTGTGTGTGTGTGTGTGTGTGTGTGTGTGTGTGTGTGTGTGTGTGTGTGTGTGTGTGTGTAGGGAGTTGGCAGTGGAGTTGGAGACGGGCTCGTTGAGCAGAAGCAGCTGTCCCGGTCCCCTGCAGGGAGAGTAAGACCCAATTAATTGAATATTTATGATCAATGTTTTACGTATATATGAGTGTCAGTTAAATACTTCAATGTATAATGGCGATACTGTCATTTCTCTTCTGCTTTCAGTGGCCAAAATGTTGCAAACATTTGTCATCTGGTCCAAGAGCTGATGTGTGAAGATACAGAAGACGGTGATAAACAGAGCCACAAGTACGTGCTCAGAATACTGAATCTGCACTGCCTCATTCCTCTTTTTAGTTTGGGGCTTATTTTATTCATGTAGTTCAATATACGTTAACGCTGCCTTGACGGTCTGATAGAAATGGTCTGTTTGTAGACCAGTACCGTCTCTGAGATTTATTTTTGTATATTTGTTTCTTGTAGGCTATATTGATACTCTTTGATGTATTGTTGTAAGGAAAGTTTTTCTTCTTTTTTTTTTACCTTTATGAACATGAAAGGTAAAAAAAATTGTGTGTAGAATCAGAGCACAATGTAACTTATTTTGTGTGTATTCGAAAAACATCTGTTATTCAGCAGGTTGCAGAATGTGGGCCAAAACGGGCACATGGCGTTGTTGGGCCACTGTCTGACCGCCTACCTCTCCATGCTCAACAAGGACGGCTTCCGCAAGCTGACCACCCGGATCCTCTCGGACACCACGCTCTGGCTCTGTCGACTCTTTAGGTTTGTACCGGGGCATGTTTTGTTTTTGTTCTGTGTGTATGTCATAGACGATGGAGACGTAATGACTACATTCATAGTTTTTCCAAGTTGAAGTGCTTTTTCAATCGGTAGTTGAATATCATATATATAAAGATGTCTTAAGCTCTGCTAGCTTAGACTAACTTGACGTGATGTAATTTGTGATAAGAAAATATGCTAGAGTGATTTGCAAGTTACTGGAGTGTAGAAACCCGATGTTAAGCCATCTCATTGAGACCAATGAGATGGAAGCCATATAGTTTTGTTATTTACTTCCAATGGACCGCAAACAAATGCTCCTCTGAAAGAATAAATGTTTAATCAGACTCAGGTTTCAACATTCTTCTTGCCCTCCACTGTAGCGCTAGGGTCTGTCGTAGCACATGTTGCGTCACATTCAAGTGTGTTTTTCGGTGTGCATATTGTATTGCACAAAATAAATCCAGCTGTAATTTTAACTCTGATAAATTGTAATTTTTAAATCTATTCGATGCACGTACATTCCCAAATTGTATTAACCGGCGGCGATATCCTGCAAGTTTCTCGTACTGTATTTGTGGAATTTGCTGGAAGTGCAGTTCACACCTGACTGGGACGTTTCCTCCAGGTATGAGAACAGCTCCGCCTTCTTCCACGAGGACGACCGAGAGGGCCTGGTCAGAGTCTGCAGGCTGGTGCTCCACACGCTTTATGAAGACTACGCGTCAGAGGGCTACGCAGCCTTCAGCTCCGCTCAGCCCATCATCTACCAGAGCACCTCGTCTAGGGAGGGCCTCGGACAACACATCTGCAACCAGGTATTACACCGTGCAAGACATGGACGAGCAAACGACGAGCGGTACAGCAGGCACTAGGCATTGTTTTCATCAAATGGTTAGAAATCAAATGCTAAAAAACAAATCTTAATTTAATAGTTTTTGACAGTGTCTGTGGATACCTATTGTATTCGTAGTGGATATAGTTTTTCGTTTTGAAATTTGTAAAGTGTACATTGGACATATTCACTGTAAGCAGAACTCCAAAATGGTACCACTTCGCCCATAGGGGGCGCTGTAATCCGGGATAAAGTCCAACGATCAGCTCCATGCCCGATTGATAAATATTTCAGAAACTTGGTATACTGTCATAATATGACATGCCGAAGATTTTGGCCTCTTTGACCCATAAGGTCTCTCTGGATACGTTTTTCTGTACACTTTATATTTTTGGAGAACTTCAAAACCTTCTTCTAAATAACCGCTTGCCAAATAAGAGTTGAACCAATCCGATAGCCGTAATCCGATCAGATTAATAGAACAACTGGGCCCAGGTGAGACTAGTAACAAAAGGTGTGTGAGAAGTACATGTGCCTGATCTAGAGTTCAAACCTCAAAAGCTCTCGTTGGCATTTAGTGTGTGTGAGGGTGTGGGTGTATGAAAACGATATTTGTCGATTGATCAACAATATTTTTCCTTCCTAGCTTGGGTTGGCCCTTTCCAGCCTATGCACGGTGCCGTGTAACACTGTCTTTGGGTCACAACACCAAATGGTAAGAAACAAAACATTCTTTATCAAAAGATTGACGTAACTCAACCTAACCTCCCGAAGGGTAGGGGGTCTTAGGGTGATTTCGCCGTTTGTTCCTTCTAGGATGTTGCCCTACTGGAGAAGCTTATCAAGGAGGACCTGGATGCAGGGAAGCTCCCCTTGCTGCTGATCGCCAACGCAGGTAACTGGAAGGAACTCGGTTGTACCTTGAGTCGGCACCAGGACGTGGATCGGTGGCGGATGTTTAAACAGTCATGACTGTTGACTCTACTGTCATTGGCTGTTACGATGCTTTGATCACCCAGGTCTGCCGTTGTCCTGTTTGTCAGTAACTCTATCCGTTCCCCAGGTAACTCGAGTGTCGACCGTGCCTACAGGCTGGGGCGTCTCAAGGAGCTCTGTGTGAAGTACAGCATGTGGCTCCATGTGGAGGGGTCAGTCTGCTCCTTCTGCTGCTTTGCTATCACGTCATGAACTTGATAAGATATGCACAGTTTATAAAACGCATTGCAAAAACCGAGGGGGCAAATGGTTAAGCGTGAGGGCATGTATTGTGTATCGTCACTGATAGGCCGTGTTTCATTTGTTTCAGGGTCAGCCTGGCTACCCTGGCCCTTGATGACATGTCATCCAGTGTAAAGGTAAGACTTTATTTATTTTTTATCCATGTGTTGATGGAAACTGCTTATTCCATACATTTGATTTAAGATAAAATAATAAGTTATAATGTAAACGTAACAATGCACAATATGAGTATATAAGCGTTTGCATAAATTGAAAAGGTACATTTTCTTCTTCTTCTCACAATCCTGACGTCATTGGATGTTCCCACCCTCCAGAGAGCCGTCCACTGCGACAGCATGACTCTGACGCTGGGCCCCTGGCTAGGACTGCCTGCGGTGCCAGCCGTCACCCTCTACAGACATGAAGACCCCGCGCTGGTAGGCTGGGGGAGGGGGTGGCAGTAGGCCTCATGCACGTTAGTGTCTGATCTGGGCTCCAGCGTTCCTGATGCATTATAGCAGAACTACTGGGGGCAGATGACTCAGACTGGGCCGAAAGGGGAAGAGTTACACGTTATTTCCTTATTTTAATAACAGTATTTCTATAGTCGGCTCAGTGTTGATTTGAAACCCTTATAGCCAAAAAAACAAAAAGACAGATCCCTGCCCCCAGGAACTTGATTGTTCAAAGCTAATACTGGCAGAATAAATTGTTCACACAGGATTAATCTGCCATCAGACTCGAGATATGAATCTAACGTCTGATTTGTCAGACTAGTGTTCATCCAATTCGTTTTATTTCTCTTTCTTACTGTTGTAAAGGCTTCTCTGACAGGTGCTACGTAAACGTAGGTTGTGGGTATAATCTGTGGTTGCTGATCTTCGTTTCGTGTCTTCCTCGTTCTTGTCTCTCGTCTCCCCGTGTGTCGCGGTCTCTCCTCTCAGTCGCTGGCGGCCGGCCTCACCGCCAGCCAGCCGGGGGAGAGGCTGCGTCCGCTGGCCCTGTGGCTGTCCCTCCAGCTCCTGGGCAACGAGGGCATCGTCCAGAAGATCAGGCACGCCACCGACCTGGTGAGCAGCCCGCGCCACACGGTGCAACGCAACGAGGACTGTCGAACCCAGACACTGATTCGGCACGTGTGCTGTGTGCAAAGGAGAATGAGTCCTGGGATTCTCACTTGATATTCAACAAACTATTGCATTCATAAAATGTCTGCAACATCCCAGCAGGCTGTAATTTGCACATTTCCTTTTTATTTATAATTAAGTTTTGCTGATGTATAATTCATGCTTTTGTAGCACTTTCATAAATGGTCCAGAAGCCAATAGGATAGCGGGCTGCTAGGAATAGAGGACATAATCCGCGAGGCAGTCGATATTACATAGATCTGCACATTTATGACCCTATATATTGGAAATGGTTTTGAAAATGGTTAACAGACGCTAAAGTTATGCGAAATACAATTTGATGGTCCTATCAGTAGAAAGGAGGAAAGCGAAGGTATAAAACGCATGTCGGTAGCATCTGGCAAACATCTTGTGATGAAGATGGAAGGTGAGCTGGGCAGGTCTGGTCCATCCTTACCTGAGAGAGGAGGTAGTTACGTTGGAGGTGTTGCTATGCCAGTAGGGGGTGCTCAGCCCTCTACAGCGTCCTCAATGCCACAGGAGAGACGGCAGGAATGTCATTGTGTTGAAGAGCTGTGGAACCCAGGCTGACTCCCTGTGATTGGTCACTGAATGTCCCAAGGCACTTGTGGTAAGTGCAACCCGGCCACAAGTGCACCCCAGCTCCTTTATCTACATGGCCACCTAACCATCCTCTTGTCTACTATCTGACAGTTTCCTTCCTCGGCTTTCCACTGTGAAGGCCAGTGTGTGTTGAGCATCTTGGCACAAACTGGCATTACGTTGTATTATGTAACTCGACCCTCTGTGAAGATTGACCTCGGTTCTGAATATTTGTTTCTTCGTTGTTTACCGACTGTTCCCCAATGTGTTTCTTCTTTGCAGAGTAAACAGCTAATGGAGAGGCTAAAAACGGTTCCGTCCATTATAACATCGGTATGTGAGCTCTAACACATTTTCATCTTAACTTATTGATATCTTCTTTTGCAACTAATCCACAAAAAAGATAAAAAAAAAATTGTCATACTCAAAAGGGTTTTTTCTTACTTTGGTTCCACTAGATTTTACTTATTTACTTTTGGCAAAGTAATGTTCTGTTCATTACAATATTTTTTAAGTAGAAACCAAATGGTTGGTATTGGGGGACATTTCAAAGTTATGTGATATTGGTTTAGAGGTTGAAGGTGTCAATAAGAAGTAGCTAAAAATATGACAGAAAATGCCCCTTTTATCAGATAATTTATACTTTCCTCATTAACACTGTTTTATAGGATGTGCTTGATACAGAGATCTCGCTCCGGGAGGCTTTGACTATGGTAAAAGTCCAGCTCTTCCTAAAATGTTACTTTATTCTTTCTCGCTCTTTTTGGGTTGCTTCTTTACCACTTTTGTAATTCATTGATAACCTAAGGCGACCAGTGATGGAGCTAACCATGTAAGGTTGTCCTTGACCCAGATATTTTATTGTCAAACCTGAGAAAAATTAAAACCTGACAAAAATTACATACCAAATTTAATATAATAAATACCGGTATATGAAATCCAACTGTGGCCGTTCTCTCTGGAGACGAGAACTTTGTTCTTTCGATTACAAATTGTAGTTACAATCGAGCATCACATAAACTATCGAGTTAGAGAACTTGTAAGCATTTGATTAGAAACATAAAATACATGCGATTGATGCGTATCAGCACATAGAACAAATGTGGCACCGTTCACTTGATCAGAACAAAACTGCACCATTGACTACCGGCAGAGTATAATGTTCATCAGAGCGCTTTGTATGTTGTTGACAGCTGGACAGTGCCACGGCAGTCATAAAAGAGCTGTCAAACTAATAATGAGGACATTTATTGAAGGCACAACGCAACACAAAAAACTACAGACAGAGGACTGTGTCAAACCCCCACCCCCACAGAAAAAAACATTGTAAGAAAATATCAATTGTATGCTTCGCATTAACCTTGTTTTAAAATGGCTTCCTAATGTAGTCCGTAAAAGCTGTGGATTTCCAACAGCGCCTGGTATGTCGTGCCTTTTAACCTCCGAGCTCTAACCGTCTGTTGGCTACACGTTGCTAGGGGCTATTGACTATCAAACCACCTCGTGATGTGTACTCGATGCATCCCGTCTGTATGAACAGGGCTTGACCTTTGTCCTTCTATCCGTCTACAACAGGTGGAGAATGACGTCAGCTCTCCCGAAGTTTTGTTTAGATTCTCACAGGAAACAAGCTCTGGTAAGGGTTGCAGCTCTGACTATAAACTTGTGTTTGGTTACTGCGGAAGCATGTCTGAAATCAGACATTCGCAAACAGGGTTACTGACAGTCTGTTTCTGGATCATGTGTGCTTCTTCAGCCTCAGCTTTGTCGTCATTCAAAGTTGTAAACTAGTTATGTCGTCATAAATCTTTCCCAGAGATATTGACCATAAACCTGGTGCTGTCCTCTTCTCTTTGTTTTTCTCTTGTCAGGAGCGTATAATGATTTGGTGGAGGGATGTTCCACGGAGGACAGGGACATCATGGACACGTTTAATAGATGGGTACGTTGTTGTACCAATTCGGCATTATTTGCATAGATTTGTGAATGGGATTATGTGTAACAGTAATAAGACCTGACCACAACCGGTGTGTTCCGCCTGAGGGACGGACTTCCTGGAGATCTGCTCGGTGTTCTGGCTCCGCCCCGTCACTGAGTTCCCCTCGGTGTCCGTTCCCGTACAGGAACCTTTGTAGCCGCTACCCGACGGAGTTCAAACGGGACCTAATTAGTTCTCCGACACATTTTGTCTTGCGTGATTATTTAGCATTCATATGGGATTATATAGCGTTTACACAAAATAATCTATATTTATTTTGTTTATATGCTGGGGCTGTATCGAGTTCTACTCGCGTCATATCCCGCCTCAATAGTACTTCGTCCTCGCGTCGTATATCAACCGTATCCAATCAGTGTCAACCGGTTTAGAGCGGATCCAGTCAGCTCAGATGGATCCTGCCTTGAGGCAGGTAGGACCTGCCTCAAGGCAGGATCCATCTGAGCTGACTGAATCCGCTCTAGTTATGTCGTCGATAGCGCTATGCAGGGCCGTCGTAAAGGGGTGAAAGGTGATGACGATTCTAGGGGCCCACAGCCCAGGGGGGGCCCACAAATTTTTTTTTTAACTACCAGCCCATAGTACTAGGGTCCCCCCCCCCCCCCCCCCCGTCAACAATTGCTCCTTCCACCCCCCCGTCCGTCCGTCCGTCCGTCCGTCAACAATTGCTCCTTCCACCACCCCCCCCGCCCCCCGTCAACAATTTAGCGCAGGGGGGCCCATCAGTACCTCTTGTATAGGGGCCCAGGACTGGGTGCAACAGCCCTGGCGCTATGTGTGGCACTTGTAGCCACACAAAAGTCCCTCCGTCGGAGCGCGCCCAGAGGAGACGGTAACGGGCCTAAACGGATTGAAGGAGTAGTGTAAATCATTGATCCAGCTGACCAATGTGTGCAGCTGGGCGAGCGGCTGGCCCGGCTGGTGCCCGTCGCCGGGGTGGATGTGGTGGAGCTGGAGGACGACGGCACCTGCGTTCGCTTCAACCCTTTAATGACCGCCGCAGGTAAATCCTACAAAGCATCGGCTCCGTCCAAAACAAGTCGGGGATTGTTTTCTTAGTGCACAGCTTCACTTTTTCTTTTTCTTTTTTTTTTTTTTCGAAGGAAGAGTGTCTGACATTTAGAAGGAATAAATGATCTGGATTTCATTTTAGACCTTGTAGTTTTGTGAATATAAATACTTTGTGCTTTAAATGAAAAAGCATACAATTCTTTGACCATCACAGTGTCAGCCCATGTTAGGGCCAGGGTTGCGTATTTTTTTTAAATTTTATCAAAGATATCAACGACATCACTTAATCCAAGATCACCTCCAAGGACGTCCTAGACCCGGTCCGGGAGAAGAGGTTTACATGACCTAACAGGGCTCTATCCTCTTCACCGTCCCCGTGTCAGGGCTGGGGACCCAGGCGTCGGACGTGGAGGTCCTGGTGGGGAAGCTGCTGGAGCTGGTGCCTGTGCTGTCCTCCACGCTGCGCCTCAGGGAGGAGTTCCGGCGGGAGGTTCAGCGCCACAGCCCCTTCCTCAGCCTCATGGAGGACCTCGCCTGGCCCGGCCTGGGCACGCTCAGGTAGCACTCAGCACAGCCGCAGCCGGGCAGCCGACGGACACCACCTCTGAGAGAGGGCTCAACAGGGTCCTACGTTTAATTGAAGCACTCGACTTGGTTGAACTTAAGTTAAGCAAGTTAAAGTAACTGAAGTGCTAGTTGCTACCTGCTTGTCTCTACAATGTAAACGGTATTGATATCGTTATAGTTTCATTGCAAAGTATAATCGTAACATTACAATAATCATTAGGAATTAGTCTTTGTCATTGGAATCTGTTCCTGTGTTGAATGATACATGCGACTATGCTGTGTCTCCTGCCAATCATGTTTGGTCTCTCAATCTGCCAATAAATGATTGCACTTCCATTTCTAATGTCTAATAAAACGTTAAATAATTTGAACTACCGTAGGTACATGGTATATGCAATGAGTAGGAATAGGTAAAATACTGGATGTCAGAAATGTTCAAATTGAATAATCTGTGTCAGGCTGATCTGTTCCAACTCAAATAAATCCTAATCCTTCAACTAAATGGTGAACTGATATTGCACCTTGAGAACATGTTTCTTTGTCTTTTGATACCCATGATTGTGCATGTGATTCTAGGTATAACCCTCAATGGTTTGCAGACGTGTTGGAGGACAAACAACTTCAGGAAGTGGAGAAGATGAACTGTGAGCTCATGAAGAAATTGCAAGAGCAGGAAACCAGCATCCTCTTCTCCTCAGGTACTTTAACAGGCCTGTGTTCACTGTTTGAGCTGCTTCAGGTGAGGGAATGGTCTGTATTCACTCTGCCCTGACCGCTCTGCAGGCCCGGAGTACGGGACCGCCAGGGACCGTATCTTTGTTGGCATGGTGACCGAGGACCTGGTGAACGAGGACATATCCCACCTGGTCAACACCGTCGCCGCGCTGGGGAGGGAGATCGAGGAGAACGGAAAGGTAACCACAGCTCACCTCAGAGTTGGTGCCTTGGTTTAATAAGGAGTTTCTGTATAAAAATAATACCAATCCTAAAGGGCACCACGGTGTAACAGACATACGCGGGCAAACCTTTTCAGAAATCATGCCCTTGGTCTGACCTTTGAAATTCGGGAGTTCAACTTATTTTGTACTAGCTTACAGCTTAACTTACTTGTGTGGAGAACAGTACAAATATTTAATAATAATAATTAATAATTCATTATATTTATATAGCGCTTTTCAATGACCCAAAGACGCTTACAGAAGGGGGGGACCTAACTCACCACCACCAGTGTGTAGCACCCACTTGGGTGATGCACGGCAGCCAATCTGCGCCAGAACGCTCACCACACACCAGCTTGAGGTGGAGAGTGAGGGAATTAATGAGTCAGCCAATTGTACAGGAGGATGATTAGGAGGCCAGATTGAATGAGCCTGGTTGGGCCAGGACACCGGGGAAACCCCTACTCTTTGCGATAAGTGTCCTGGGATCTTTTATGACCACAGTGAGTCAGGACCTCGGTTTTACGTCTCCTCCGAAGGACGGCACCTTCCACAGCACAGTGTCCCCGTCACTGCACTGGGGCATCGGGATTGATGAGTAAGGGGGCCAGAGGGAAGAGTGCCACCTATTGGCCACCACCCGACACCACTTACAGCACCTGGTATTCCCAGGCGGTCTCCCATCCAGGTACTAACCAGGCCCGACCCTGCTTAGCTACCGAGATCAGACGAGATCGGGCGTGTTCAGGGTGGTATGGCCGCATTTGCGTCCAATGCAAATGACCAAGCAGCGAGAGTAAACCAACCCGTGAACATCTGCAGTATCTCAGTTGCACTTCTGGAAGGTCTTCTTAAAGGTGCAGTGGGTACAATATTGTGGTATCCAGCGTGACAGACTTGGCATAAATTGACTATAATATTCATAAGTATGTTTTAATTAGTGTATAATCACATGATGATAAGAATCATGTTTTTCTGTTATCTCAGGATGAGCCCTTTATATCTACAGTACATAGGGAGTGTGTCCTTTCCACAGAGCTATTTCCTACAACATTTACATTAAACATGTCGTTCTGAGAAAGATACACATTTATATATATATATATATATATATTATGTATATTTATATATACACAATACCAACTGGCACTTAACACAATCCAGGCCAATTCAGGTCACTGTATTCTTTGAAAAGGAGGGGAGAAGAAGGGTATTCAGTAAGTCTGCTAGTTGCTGCAGCATTTTATGCACTGGCCCTATAATAGACCACTGTAAATATATTTTATCTGTATGTATTTCATTCAAAATTTGTACATTTGCAGCATTATTTTTTTTTTTTTTTAAATCCTGTATTTATGGCTTGCTATAAAATGTGAGAATACATACCACCATACAGAGTTGCTTGGCTTACTTGGTTTCCCTGCCTTGCAGTTATTTGAGAACATGGCTGAGGTGGTGCAGAGAGGCATTCTGGAGGCACAGTTACAGCTGCAGAAGGACAGTGAGAAGAGAATCCTTGAAGAGGTGGGTTTATTCACCTTATTTTTTCCTAGAAAAAAAAGTGTGTGTGTGTGTGTGTGTGTGTGTGTGTGTGTGTGTGTGTTTACACCAGTGTACATATTATGATGAAAAATGATGAGTCAAGTTGTTTATTGCCTGTTATGATGTTCTTCTAGAAGCATGCGAATAGTCAGTTTCCACCTCCTTAAATTGAGAAAAAAACTTTGCAACCTAACCCCCCCCCCTCCCCCTTATCATAGAGACAGTGTTATTTATGCCCTTGTTATGAAGCCCATCATTTAACCTCCATATCCAGAAAATTGCAAGTTTGAATCACAGCTGCATATTGCTTCATTGGGTTTGCCGGTTAGCAGAAATTGAGAGACAAAGACACAAGAGAAGAGACTGAATAGGCTTTAAACTAGTCCTCGCCGTGTCATTGTATTAGATACGAGAAAGTCTTTGTTTGTGTGAGTGTATTTTCTCATTTAATGTTTTCGGTTTGAGCGTCCACATTATTCTTTACGTGTATGGAGTGTATGTAGAGTCATTCTAAAGGTTGTATCCTCTTACTAAACTCCAGGGAGTGTTGAGGCAGCTTCCCGTGGTCAGCTCTGTGCTGAACTGGTTCTCCCCCTGGGAGGCGTCTGTGAATGGAAGGACCTTCAACCTGACAGATGGTGAGCCACCCCAGCGTATTTGTTTGTTCAGGGAACAGTATATGAATGGATTGCGAATGGATTTCTCTTTCCGGCCCACTTAAGTCGATTTTATATGGATTTCACTTGAAAATCGAGAGAGTGGTATTTCTAAACATTTGATACATATGTATTATAAATATTGTTAGCTTGGCATTTATTTTTTTTTGCTTTCCACCATAAATTGCAATTGTTTGTGTTAATTTGGGGTTGCTAAATGAACACACCGAAGGCAGCATTGCTGAGTTATCCTTCCAGTGTTTCCAATGGCCATAGCCTTCTTATAATGGGTATAAACTGGGAGCTGTCCAGTTTGCCCAGCGCCTGCATGTGTGTATTATCTATTTTCTTACTGTTTGCATATGAGTTGGCAGGCGAAAGGCCTTTGGGACATTTGGTGATTCTCCTAAAGACAAAGGTTGGGAACCACTGCATTAAACAACCTTATGTTCAATTTCTCAGGATTATTGGACTCTACTGAACCTACGTACTCCAGTAAAGCCCAAACCAGTGCGCTCCATCTTCCTGACACACCAACAACATTATCCAGCAGACTGCAAGGTAAAGGTTGGCCAATCATGGGCTTCTCTGTTTTCTTGACAAGCCTATACTGCATAAAGCACTCATAGTTAAGTCTGATATAGGGAGCAACAACTGATCGGGTCTTAAACTAAGGATGCTCACAAACGTATGTCTAGTGCGAGGTTACTTTTCGAGTAAACCCACACACGGTAGGCTGACAATGTCGTTTGGTTTCTAGGTCGCAAGTTATTCCTCCATTCCGAAGACGCGGGTACTGTGACCAACCCAGGCAGGGACTCAGCAGACACTGCGGCGGACGAGGGCGGTGTGTCCTCCATGCCTGCAGCGGGCCTCAACGCCAACCCCTTCAGCCCAACCTCTCCCGGTCCCCCCTCTGTCGACGCAGACCAGCGCCCAGAGTCCCACGCCGGGCCAGTTGTGCAGCAGGACGACTCACTGACCTCCAAAGAGGGACGGCTGGATCCGACGGCCAGATAGGGCAGCTCTCCTCTTTGTTTTTGTCCGACCAGTGGCCAACGTCTGTCAAAGTCGGTCTGCAGCGTAGTGAATACTTTAAAGTCCAATCACGTCACAAACTCAACGGTTGGGTCTTGTCTTTGAGCTCGGGGCCGACTCACTGCAGCGATGGGGAATAGTGATACGTCTCTGTGTTGCCGAAAGGTCTATGTCAGTCTTTTTACATATTACCTTTCAGTTATATACTACTAAAAAAAATTGATATTTTATTAATTTTGTTTCAATAAATGACAGATTATAACACAAAATATTTAATTTAGAAACTGAAGGGAATAAGGGTCACAAATATATATATTTATTTGGGTTTCCTGGTGTCTGATGACAATTTGCACTTTCTATTTTTATTTTTTGGGACAGCCTAGTAGTTGTGAATGATTTGAAGTCCCAAGTAGTGTGCGATTCAACCTTTATACATTTTCTGCACTGCATACAGTAGGAGCTAATATGAAGGAATGTTAAAAATTATTTAAAATAATATTTTGTCCAGAGATGTTTGTGATGGACACTTGATTATGCAAATGTATTATCTTGAAATGATCATTTAAGTACTTTTGATAGTAATATGGTGGAGGTCTTTATTTAAAAAAATCTGCTATTGTGTGATCATAATGGCAAACCAAAAAACTATATGATAAAGTGCAATCATTAAACATACTTGTGTCATTCTCAATGTTATATATCCTTCCATTTTTGTCATTAAAATAATCGAATTAGCCAATCCTGTCATTTCTGTCGATCACCAATAGTTTGCATCACATTCTAAAACGGTATTAATGCATAAAACACTGCTGTAAAGAGCTTGCATTCTTACTCTGGCAAAAATTTGCTAATATATGTACACATCTACTCACAATGCTGACAATGCTCAATGAGTCTACCCTCTCAAAAAACTTAAATTCAAATATTCCAATCGATTTTAGGTTGGAATTAAAGGTGGGTTTGTCTGTATGGTATTTAAGTAGAGAGCAGCCGATTCAATACGAATTGCAAACAATTAAATAATTCAATTTTTAAACCACTTTCGTGACATTAGAGTTCACGAAGTACAATGTAATACAACATGAAGTAGGCCTATCTGTTGCTCTAAAGCGCTGTAACGTACAAAGCAATGTACATGCGCAATCACTTTTTTAACATTAGATGTCGTGACCGCGCTTCTCCAAAGTTCAGTTGGCGTGACCGCAGTTGGTTAGGTAGGGTTCTTCGTTAATAATTCGTTTTTTTATAGTAAGAAACTAGGTCAAATGTGTTAAAATGATATAAAAATGTGTTATAAAGTATTGATACAATATTAATAGTCGATAAAGTCAGAAATCGCATCCTATAACTGATATATTGTAAAAAATAATGTGCCCTGCTATCCCCCACAGCCTCATTATAACGTCTTTGACTAGTTGCCAAAAATCACATCACGTCACACATCATGCAGGGAGATTGCTTATAATACATACAGTTATACAGTTATCTCTACGTTTTTTTAAAAAACAACAATCAATATGTATATTTATCAACTAAAACCAAATGTATAGGTGTTTATATATGTGTGTGTGTGTGTGTGTGTGTGTGTGTGTGTGTGTGTGTGTGTGTGTGTGTGTGTGTGTGTGTGTGTGTTTTGTTTTGATTTGACGGGTTTTGATAAATGCCCGACACATACTGACTTTCAAACACACACATCACACAAAATCCCTCCTCCAACAGAACTCATTTCCACACTGTGAAACACAGGGGGGTGCGTCCACCACCAGCCTCCCCCTGGATCAGTAGGTTGAGGAGGGGGAGCGAGCTGTCTCTGTCGCCATCAGGTGGCCCATTGAATGCCACAATTACAGGAGTCACCACCTCTTAACCCTCGGGACTCCGGCAGTGCTTCAGCTTGACCCAGCGAAGTCGTCCAGGGCATCGTCCATCGGAAGACGAGGTTAAGAACCCTTCTGGGTTACATTATTCAGCCACTGGTACAGTTGAGTTGTTGGCGCATCTGCTGACAATGAAGTCGTTGATGAAGAGGCCGGACTGATTCCAGTATGGAGGCTTGGGATGGCAGAGAGACTTGTCATTCAAAGCTTCCTTGCATTTGTGTCAATTCGTTTGGGGTCGCAGACACGAAATGGAGGGAAACGGCCGGGTTCAGGAGTTAAAGTTGTTCTTCTCTTTTGTTGTGGCCGTTGGGAAACTACCTTTAGGGGCCACTTCTGTAATGATTTGAGGCCTTATGAAAAATGGAAGACACAGAGTGGCTTCCATTTATGTGTGCAACATATCTTAAACATTCTTTAACTGATGCATGCCTCAGATCATGCTGCAACAATTTGCACACTCTCCAAGGAATGTACGCATGGATGGATGGATGGATGGATGGATGGATGGATGGATGGATGGATGGATGGATGGATGGATGGATGGATGGATGGATGGATGGATGGATGGATGGATGGATGGATGGATGGATGGATGGATATGTGATGGAGGTGGTGGGTGGGACCTCAAATAAATGGAAAACCCTAAATAAACCTACATAAGCAAATTTCTTAAATATGTTTGATGTTGGTAATTGGATGTTTACAGTTTACATTTTGAACATTACTTATTCAAAAATATGACAACTAGAATGACAAGTATGACAAAAATGTACTAGGCTTCTGCTCGGCCCACTAAAAAAATGGGTCCCTTCAATTTAGGGACCGCTGGCAACCCCTGACGTAAATTGTCGTTTTTTTCTTTTAACGGAAATGTAGTTTTTCTTCGGGATATGTAGTTTTCCAGCCTTCAACGACATCTACAGTGCATTGTGTGAACTTGCACCCCGAACTCCATTTCCCAGGGCTAACACCGGTCTGCTCGATCGATTGACGGGAGTCAGCCGCTCACGCGGACTTTCTCTGGAACTATTGAGTCGTCCGTCCCGCACGCTCGTTTACCGAGAGAATCGGTCGGTTTTATCTCCACGGAACGGTCAACATCAGAATAAGCGCTCGACTGACGAGGAATTGTTTCGCTTCGACAGTCGAGATCAAGAGCGCTATTCGGAAAGACTAAAGCGTAGACTAGGAACTGCGTATCTGAAGTCTCACATTAGTTTCAACCGAAGACCCTATGATGGACCCGAGAGAAGCTGCCCCCGACTGCTGGGAGCAGGAGGACGACGTGGAGGCCACGGTCGTGGGTCCTCTCGAATCGGCACTCTCAGATTTAAACGTGAACGCCAGAGACTTTGTCCCAAATATAAACGCTGCTGAGTTTGTCCCGACCTTCGCTGTTAAGAAGCCCACGGAGAACCACGACCACGACGGTATGTTTGCAGTCACGTTGAGGAGCTACGTTAGCTAGCGCTGTTTGAATAGCATGTAAGCCGACTAGCTACTCGGAGAGACACACGTCCCCGGAACACTCCAACTGCTTAATCAAAATGAGTTTCCCCCACCACAACGTTACAAAGTTTAATTTTGCTCATATCTACAGGGTTGTCGAGCAACCCGGCTTATTCGTTGAAGATTAACAATTTGCCAGAATTGTTATATATGAAGTCGTTATGGGGTGGCAACGTCAACCGGCTCCTACTGAGCCTGCTGACGTTTGTCTTTATAATTACTTTACCGTTATGTGTAATGATAAATAAGGCAGGTCGAGGTGCTGATCAACATCGATTGGCAGATTTTTTTAAATACTAGTGTCCCTAATTACGAAAAGGCAAACCCTACTGAAACCGCAGCAGGACAAAGTTTAGGCTGTCGTTCCACTTCATATGACCGATAAAGGTGAGCTGTCCTCGGAGGGTGCTATGACGTAGGTGGTGACTCCTTCAGGCAAACTTTGAAGGGGTAAATGTAGGGTAAGGAAGTCACAACGTGTGCTTCATAATTTGACACGTTTGTATTTATCCATGAATCAATATAGCTATATGTATATTTCATTTGATGTGTTAATAGAGATGCACACGTAAGACTTAGTTTGACTTGAATACGTTTTCCTTTCAAAGGTCCTTTAAAAGTAATTCGATGTACTTTTCATGCAGGTTATTCCAGTTGAGCATTAATCCGCCCTAATTACTTGATGTTGAATAAAGAAACAAAAAAGCACAATTCATATCATAGGTTGCAAACTATTGTGGACATAAGAGGTAGCATTTTAACTTAAACTAGGGTGACAATGGGTGTGAAAATTACAGATTACCCCAAAAGCTTGCCAGTCTAGGTGTAATTGGTTTATAGACTTAGCTGTTTGATAGAAATAATGCCAACATTTCCCTTAAAGGCCTTTCACAGACATAAAATACAGCCTGTTGTAAAAAAGTAGAAATGCTACTTTTGAGCACATGAAAGCAAATGGCATGTGATCATTTTAATCTTCTGTGGTATCGTTGTTATGATGGCTGTTCAACCCTTGGTTTATTCAGAGATGCAAGGTAAACAAGCTTGCACTCTGGAGGTAGTTCATGAAGCATCCCTCAAATGCCGGTAATTAAACCACTCTACAGGTTCTAATTGACGCAGGTAAACCTTCGTTCTGGGCGGGATGGCAAAGAGGCCACGCTTGCAGGGTCCGACTTATCTCAAATCTGTAAAACGTGTTGGAGTAGAAGAGGAGCGGACTGTTGGCTCTACCATTATGTGTTCTGATGAGGTACTGGTGTTAGCTTGAATATCAGGTGTCTAAATAAAGCATTGAATAAACTAATATCACTAATACCATGGGAAAAAGAAGTAATTCAGCTTGCCATCAACCAATTGTTTGTCCATGTAGACCAAAGTCTTGAAAAAGCAGAAATGCAATTCTCTAAAAGCATGGAGTCCTTTAGGGAAGGAAGGAAAGAGCATGTGTGATTCAATCCATACCAGATAGGTCCTAGCTCGCCGTCTTCAGCCATGAGGTCCAAGCCACGGCAAATAATGGCAGTTTGAAATGGACAAAGTAAATGCTAAGCAATTAATTAATTGGGGTAATTGTACATACAACATTCTGGATGAAAGGGAGCCAGATATGCTTGTCCTCTTTGAGAATAACTGTTGAAATAAAGCTATTTGGTCAAAGCATTTTTTAATTTTATATTTTCCATATTCAACAGATATTCAAGCTCTGAACGACAGCGATCTGATGCGGGGAACTAAAGACGAGATTGACGGTAGGAGTCCCGTGTGTGAGCGATGTTTATCTGGCCAGCCGCATGTCTGGTTGGTCATTACTTCTACAAGGGCACACGTACTCACTGAGATTCGTAACGACTCTATGGAAGAGGGGCGCCTGTGTCCTATTATTCATTATTCTATGGGCCCAACGTATGTAGCCGAGCAAGACTTGCACAATAGACACACAGCGTTGTAGGCTAGACAATTTCATCCATAGTCATTTACCAGCAGCTCAGCTTTTATGTTTATTTAAAAAACCTTGCAACCTGCGTATACCGTACTCCCCAGTTATGTCAGAAAGGTTTGATAAAGAAGATACTGCCCATCCAAACCACTGAAACACATTGTCTGTGGAAAAGGAATGAAGTTAAGGTGCATCGCTTATATGCATCTTGATTGCTGTTGACTCAAGGGATCAATTACAAATTATTCGTTATTATATATATTTTCTTGGTTTTCTTGATGTATAGAAATTAGGGATGGGCATTTGAAGAAATTTTCTTGATCGAGCATCGCTAGAGTTATCGATCAATTATCGATTAATCATTAACTTTTTTCTATGTTTTTTTTCTAATGTTTTTATCAATGAAATCTTTATTCCAACAATAATGTATGGGCCAAAATTAATACAATACAGTTAACTTGAAGACCTACAACTGTTTAACAGTTTTAAAATAATAAATACAGGCATTATAGGTTATAGGCCTATGCGGCGCTCGTAAAGTCCGAACAATGCGCCTACAGGCGCTCTTAAAGGTTTGGAAACGATTCAACAAGACTAAATCTGTAGCCTATTCCAATTACAATAAGTAGCGAATTTATCGGACAACAATAATCAAACAAAGGCAGTAGGCTAAAAGTGGGCATTAAACTGTATAACTGTTATGAAAAAAAAGGGGGGGGGAAGGCCGACATATAATGCCTGCAGCCGGCGCGCGGAAAAGGCTCGCAACAAAAAGATGAGCCACCCATTTACAAACAATTGCATGAACTAGTCTATCTAAAAGCAATACCTTATTGAACATATATAAGGCTGGACTTGTTGCTAAAATATCACAGTTTTGGCAAAATGTAACGACTCGAAGAGGCACCAAGCGGAGCGAGAGTCAACACATTAAGAAAGAAAAGAGCGACTCACATACGGTGGTGACTGTCGTCCATAGCATACAGTAACTCCAGCCTACATATTTTTGTTTAGGAATATAAGCATGTTAACATGCTCGGGGGTCAGACGCGAACGCAGCCTTGTAACTGTCAGTCCAGCAGCAGAAAACACCCGCTCTGACGGGACCGAAGTTGCAGAGGTATTGTCGCGCTAACTTTGACAGCCTGGGGAACCTTCTTCCATTCACTTTCCACCAGTCGGCAGGGTTATATTAAATTAAATGCTTCAAGACTCACAGTATGCAACACAACGTCCTTTTAATCGATAACAATATAAATTGATCGACGCATTTCTTAACGATCAATTATCGAGCATCGATTAATTATGCCCATCCCTAATAGAAATGCAGCTTTTCAAACATTGACTTCTACAGAACCCTTCTATGTGGTCTAAGTACGACTTAATCTAGAAAAAAATATCCATTTAGTCCTTGAGGTGTAATTATTCAGCATTTTAGTTAACAAATCTTTTTCCATTTAGGAGAGATTGAAACGATTGCCAAGATGGAAGAGTCAGAAACTGAAGGTATGTCTAACATGTTTTTTGTGTGATTGATTAAGACGATCAGAAGCTGATCATTTCCAATGCAAACTTTTTTTTCTAGAGGCAACAAAACGGCAGTTATAGATATTGCGTCAATAATAAGCCCGGATAACCCTTGTAGCGAGGCCCATGCCTCGCGCCACCAAGAGGCTGACACGTTCCCTCTGGGGGACGTTTATCTGGAGCCTCCAGGCAGAGGACTCTGGGTGGTGATGTTGTAGCAGGTCTATTGTCAGATCTGGGTTGTAATGATGCGTGGCCTAGTGCTCCATCCGAGTGTGTGTATAGAGATGGCTGGTCTAAGCTGTGCACACTGAGTGCTCAACGTGCCCCAGACTGGGCCAGGTGAGCCCTAACCAGCCCCCGTCCAGCACCCTGCCCCAGCCCTAACCCTAGGCCGCGCTGCTGAAGGTAGACCTGTACCTTATTGGTCGTCCTCAGCAGAGTTGGCTTTATTGGAAGGTGTTTTTGTGTGTACAGCTACGGTGGAGAATGGGGTGTCGGAGACTACCACAGAGGAGGCCTGGGACCAAAAGCTGGCAGAGCCAAACGAAGCGGAACCAGGGGGCGGGCCCGAGCCGGACGGGGGGCCGGAGGAGGTCGAAGTCACCGCGGTGACCCCAGAGATGGTCGAGGAAGAGGAGGAAGTGCCAAAGCCGAAGGTTGCACCTTGCCAGCCTGACGCTCCCAAAAAGGAGCACGTCAACGTAGTGTTCATCGGCCATGTAGGTCAGTGGTCACACGCTCATCCTCTGGTCCTTAAAGCAACGATAAGACCAAAGCTGGCCTAACTAGAACGCGGATCTCCGGATATATGATCGCTGTAAAATGGCCATAACAATTATTTTCGGGATAATGTTGAGGATTAACATCATACCTTAATCTACAGACCTTGCTCTCAACGTGATTTGTCACAATAATATTTCTATATTATAATGTGTGTATATACATTTTGTTCTTCCAGATGCTGGTAAATCTACCATCGGGGGCCAAATCATGTGAGTAGCATGTTCCTCGTTCCTACAAAAGGTTTTCAAAGTTCATGTGTTGATGTCAAGAGTCTTTTTAACTTCAATTTACCTTTGATTGACCTCACTTCCACCACCAAAGATACATGAGCAGTGTTTGGCCTGGTGGGCCCGCCAGGCCAAACAATCACAACAAATATAAGATTTAAATGCAATAAATAATAATAATTATAAAATCGCTGTGTTATCCTGATGCGAGTGCCAATGCCAACAGTCCCTTCCATTACTGTGGTGTGAGAGCACATACACGTCAATTATTGGATCAACTCCTCGAGAGTAGTGGAGGGCAGAGTGGTGTACGGCAGGGAGGGGGTTGATCTCAGGATGAGGGCTGAACTCTGCCCGGGGGGGCGTGAGGGCAGGGAAAAGGTGTCCTCGAACTGACAGGTAAGAGGGTGAGAACAGGATGACGGTGGAACATATTTCTGCCTGGCAACTGAAACAATCCTCAACAGCCTGTAGAAAATCGATCGTGGCGTTATTAAAATGAATGTCGCCTTTGGGCAAAGTGGAAACCATGTTGTATGTGTACAGTCCCAGTCAACTCAAGTGATTTTGTTATTTCATTATCGTCTTATTATGTATTTGTAGCCTGTTAACTAGGTACAATGCCCTCTACTGGCCTGAACGTTTAAGAGTGGCGATGGCAATGCATAAGTAAGGGACTTTGTTTCCCTGGTAACGCTTGAGGGTTTGACTAATACCTGAATGCAACGGAAACGTTGTTCACTCCTCCAGTAAATAGGACGGACCTTAGCTACGACTTGGCAACGGGAGGTATTCTAGCCCGCTCAGCTATGAGCCAGAGAGCTAACGTTATGGATTGACCATATTTATAATTCGAATTTCGTCCCAGCCTTTATACCACGGATACTCTAGGGTCTGTGATATGATACTCAATTGACCAGCCCTCGTTTTGAAGGCTGGACTGACAATCTGAATGGAACTACTTAGCAGGTGTCTGCATATCAGGGGTTAATGCACACCCTGCAGCCAATCAGAATCGAGTATTCCCCCAGACCGTGGTATGAGTCTGTGTATAGAATGTATGGGTCCATAGTAAGTATTAATAAAGGGCTAATGTGTTCATGATGAGCTTTGTTTCCATTGTTCATTTTTAGATGTATGCAATAATGGCACTGTATCCAAGTCATTCTCCTAGTGATCACTTTGATTTAAGTTGTGATATACCGAGTGAACCAATATTTGAACGCAAATATAAATTGCAGACGGCCGGCTCAGCCATCTGACCCAGGCAGGTTCTTCCCGCGCCTCGTCTCTTTGGGGGCTTTCTGTGCGTTCCACCAGGCCTGAAATACCACCAGGGGAAACACTGTGTTTGAACTGGACTTTATTTCACTACAATAGATAAATATCTACCCAATAAACGGGTTGTGTGTGTCTAGCAAATAACAACGTACAAGTGTGTTGCTTCCTAACCCGGTAGACCGTGAACTGACTTGGGTATTTCATTTTTGTCTACCTGAAGGTATCTGACAGGGATGGTGGAAAAGAGAACTCTGGAGAAATATGAGAGGGAAGCCAAGGAAAAGAATCGGGAAACCTGGTAAGAACATTCCCCGCAAGGCCATGTCAAAAACAGAAAATGTGTGAGTTCATCCGTGCAAGTTATCTCCAAGTGCTTATTCCCAGGTTCCATCGGGGGGTGAATATGGGCTTTTCAGCGCTGATACAGACTGGGCTTGTACTTCTGTTCTCTTTAAGGTATCTGTCTTGGGCTCTGGACACAAACCAAGAGGAGAGGGACAAGGGCAAGACGGTGGAGGTGGGTCGGGCCTACTTTGAGACGGAGAAGAAGCACTTTACCATCCTGGACGCCCCCGGACACAAAAGCTTTGTACCCAACATGATTGGTGGAGCGTCGCAAGCTGATCTGGCTGTATTGGTGAGTCAGGACTGCCATGTGGTTGGTTATTAATGTAAACAATGTAAAGCCACCTTTAATGTGATATTGTTTTATATCACCATATGACATTGATTATTATTTTGAACTCCTACATGAGCCGGCCGTAATCCTATAAACTCTGTGTCTGATGGCAGGTGATCTCTGCCAGAAAGGGGGAGTTTGAGACGGGCTTTGAGAAGGGCGGTCAGACACGGGAGCATGCCATGCTGGCCAAAACAGCCGGGGTGAAGCACCTCATAGTCCTGGTCAACAAGATGGACGACCCGACAGTCAACTGGAGCCTGGAGAGGTACGAGGAGAGGGCCTGGCCCTCAATTTATAAAGGGGGACTGTAGGCTATAGAATCTGTAGAGTACTGCTATTAAAGATGCATTGAATCCACATTGTGACCTTGCTCAGTTGCTGATTTCATTGTTTTGTAAGCATTTACATTATCCTGAATGATTTCTCCTTGCCGGGCTGATTGACTGTAAGATCTGTAGTGTAATGCTGTGTGTGCGTTGATGATTGAGGAAAGATTGCAGGCTTTTTGAAAATGGTTCCCTATTTGTTAACGGTCGGGTTCCTTGTTTGCGCAGGTATGAAGAATGCAAGGAGAAACTAGTGCCCTTTTTGAAAAAGGTGGGCTTCAACCCGAAGAAGGACATCTACTTCATGCCATGCTCAGGCCTGACGGGAGCCAACTTGAAAGAGCCTGTAGATACTTGCCCCTGGTATACGTGAGTCCCCTATTCATCCTCGTACCCAACACAGTGATCCCTCTTCTTCTGTGGTGGATTATTGTACTACGACCCAGAATCTATTGTGAAAACATCTCATATATGGAGATTGTGTTGCAAATATTTTCCCTCGAGCATTGGTTATTAGAACTATGAGGAACTATGAACATATTACATTACCTATAACATTTAATTAATTGTGTCAGTGTAGTAAATCCTTCTGACCGGTCAGTATTCGGGCCATACCGATTGGCCGCTTGATTTAGTTAGGTAGGTTGATGTGTCTAATGCAGGGGTCACGAGGACCATATGAGGCGCCCGCAGCGAGACATAGCACTGCTCATTCTGGAACCACTCTCCCACCTTTTTGAAGTCATTGTTGATAATTATTGTGAGAAATCGTTAACATTATCAGTGTCTTCACATAGATGAGTATCATCAATCATTAATAATAAGGTTTGCTTCCTGTTGAGGTCATGGGTAGGTAGGGAATTTATTTTATTTATTTTTTTCCTGCGGCAGCGAATGATGGGTAGGTTGTTTTCATTTAAAAACAAGAGAATGCGCTCATCCTTGTACAGAATGAAGAGGTGCTGTACACAAACGTAATTATAGTTTGCATCAAAACCATTTTTATTTATTTTTTTAGGCCTAACTAAAGGCAAACTGAGCAAATTTGTTATTTCAGAAGAGTGTATCAAACTGGGTGCCCTTCGTATGACTCAGTACCCCTGAAGTAGCTCTCAGGTTCAACAGGTCGGTGACCCCTGGTTAGCGTCTGTATTGTTGTGCTTCTATTTCAGAGGGTTACCATTCATTCCACATCTGGACAGTTTGCCATCTTTAAGGAGATCAACTGATGGCCCGGTCCGATTAGCCATTGTAGACAAATACAAGGTAAAGATCCCCAGATCATGATCCAGTTGTTAATCCAATGTGGGTTGGAGCCCTCTTCTTCTGACAGTATAACTGCTAAAGATTTTAGATTTGTATTAGTTAGGCAATCCATTTTTCTTCTTTTCTATGTTAATGTAGTCACTTTTTAGGTTCGCTGCAGTGAAAATAATGCACATATTTTGATATTCGATACCATATTTTGTTTCCGACAGGATATGGGCACAGTGATTCTAGGAAAACTAGAGTCGGGGATCATCTGCAAAGCACAGCAGCTGGTCATGATGCCAAACAGGGTAACGTACCGGCATTGTTCCTGACCATGTTGAGGTTGAAAGTAGGGCTGGGCGATATATCGAATATATGCGATGTATCGCGAGATGTTCTCCAGGGGATGTATAAAATGCCCCTATCGCGAACATCGAATATAAATTGGCACGCAATGTTTCTTTTTGCCGCCGCCGGCATACTCGTTGTGCTTTCACGCGACGGGGCGACAAGATCTCATACAAAGTGAACGTAGAGACGCGTATCTGCCAATCAGCGTTCAACAGCGTGGCCACTGAGTGACATGTGTAACGTAACAGCCAACCAGCGTTCAACCGTCAAACTCGGTGCAGTGCAGTCCGGGGTGAACTGCAGCACGGAGGAGAAAGTGATTGTTGCCTTTTGCGACTCCCGGAGCTCTATATATAATAATATAATATAATTGTTTATATAATATCACGGCCAAAAGCTCTGTGTGCCTCCTGATGGCCGTAGCGTGGGGAGCTCTCATAGGGATTGGGCTTCTCGGGGTTTGTTTAACGCACAGCGTTCCCTTCTCTCGCTATTTCCGGTGGCTCTCTAAACACACTCACTCCCCCCGCCCATTGCGAGTCCACGAGATTCTCATGGACGCGCGTGTGTGACGTAGTCTGGAAGGCGCGCTGCTGTAGGTGTGTGTACCTCCGACCGGTGAGTGAGAACAGCGTGAGAGAAAAAAGGATGGAAACTGAAGATTTGGTTTTGAAAAAGAATAGCATTGGATCCGTCGTCTGGCAGTGTATATAGAATAATTATTATGCAAACAGTTCATAAATAATTAACGGTTTGAATAAATGCTGTGTTGGTAAATCTAACTTGCTGTGATTTTCCTTTTCTTATGTGCAAGTTCTAAATTGTTCCAATACAAAGCACTGATGAGTTTAAACAATATGTTGTTTCATGTAATCTACATGCAGACTTATATTTCAGGAATACTAGAATTATTACTGACGTAACATTATGCCAGACATGGTTGAATCGAGCATTGATGATGTGCTCTAGAGGAGATTCAAAATATATCGAGATATATATCGTGTATCGAGATATAGTAAAAAAAAATCGAGATATTCATTTTGACCCATATCGCCCAGCCCTAGTTGAAAGTGTCCTGGAGGCTGAGGATATGTGGGCGAGCCACAGTGGGGCCTGCTAGTTGGCAACAGGAAGGCTTGGCGCAGGGCTTCATGTTATCCTCGCCGCACCGCGGGGTTGTGGTCCAGATAGGCTGTTTGATAGATTGGTGTAAAGACCTGCAGTCATGAAGGTATTCACAGCCACACACCGCCCCCCTCAGCCACATCTCTCCAGCTGTTCTGAGGCACGTCACCGTGGACTCATGTAATGAGGCTTCCCACGCCATTCGGAGTGACTCCTCAGGCTCTCACCGTACATGCCATTCATTATATGATTTCTGGTGTGCCAATCAAGTTCATCAACCCTTAGGTAATGGGAACGGTTGGACCTAATGGCACAGAGCAGGTTTCTATAATGTAAGTCTGGGTTAGTAGACCCTGACCCCAGTAGACGTGGAGCGGACAGTAGACCCTCCAGTAGACGTGGAGCGGACAGTAGACCCTCCAGTAGACGTGGAGCGGACAGTAGACCCTCCAGTAGACGTGGAGCGGACAGTAGACCCTCCAGTAGACGTGGAGCGGACAGTAGACCCTCCAGTAGACGTGGAGCGGACAGTAGACCCTCCAGTACTTGTCCTGTGAAGCATCGCTCCATTAAGTTGCGGACACTTGTCTCATTGTGCAGATGCTAACTACACAAATGATGTTGAGTGAGAAAAAGCTAAGAATCCACAGAGGCAAACAGTTTATGCTTTATCAAGAAAAGTAATGTTCTTTCTGACAATTTTAGGAATGCACATTTAATGGCAGTTTTTTACTCATGCATACTGGGGTTCTAATGTATCTAGAGATACATGATCTGATACCAGAGACGCTTGATCTGATACCAGAGAGACTGTTGATCTGATACCAGAGAGATACATGATCTGATACCAGAGAGACTGTTGATCTGATACCAGAGACGCTTGATCTGATACCAGAGAGACTGTTGATCTGATACCAGAGATACATGATCTGATACCAGAGACGCTTGATCTGATACCAGAGAGACTGTTGATCTGATACCAGAGATACATGATCTGATACCAGAGAGACTGTTGATCTGATACCAGAGAGATACATGATCTGATACCAGAGAGACTGTTGATCTGATACCAGAGACGCTTGATCTGATACCAGAGAGACTGTTGATCTGATACCAGAGATACATGATCTGATACCAGAGAGACTGTTGATCTGATAGAGAGATACATGATCTGATACCAGAGATACATGATCTGATACCAGAGAGACTGTTGATCTGATACCAGAGATACATGATCTGATACCAGAGAGACTGTTGATCTGATAGAGAGATACATGATCTGATACCAGAGATACATGATCTGATACCAGAGAGACTGTTGATCTGATACCAGAGATACATGATCTGATACCAGAGATACATGATCTGATACCAGAGAGACTGTTGATCTGATACCAGAGACGCTTGATCTGATAGAGAGATACATGATCTGAAGCTGCTGTGTGAATAAAGCTGCATTGCCTAACGTGTGTGTTCCCCGCGCCGCGCCGCAGCACACGGTGGAGGTGCTGAGCCTGCTGTCCGACGACGTGGAGACGGACGAGGCCGTGCCCGGGGAGAACCTCAAGCTGCGGCTGAAGGGCATCGAGGAGGAGGAGATCCTGCCCGGCTTCATCCTGTGCAACGCAGACAACCTCTGCCACTCTGGGAAGACCTTCGACGCCCAGGTGGGTTTGGTTCAGATCTGAGCCCTGGCGCTCACCTTAAAGGGGACACGATAGACCCCCAGGTGTGAGCCCGGGCGCTCACCTTAAAGGGGACACGTTAGACCCCCAGGTGTGAGCCCTGGCGCTCACCTTAAAGGGGACACGTTAGACCCACAGGTGTGAGCCCGGGCGCTCACCTTAAAGGGGACACGTTAGACCCCCAGATCTGAGCCCGGGCGCTCACCTTAAAGGGGACACGTTAGACCCCCAGGTGGGTTTGGTTCAGATCTGAGCCCTGGCGCTCACCTTAAAGGGGACACGTTAGACCCCCAGGTGTGAGCCCGGGCGCTCACCTTAAAGGGGACACGTTAGACCCCCAGGTGTGAGCCCTGGCGCTCACCTTAAAGGGGACACGTTAGACCCCCAGGTGTGAGCCCGGGCGCTCACCTTAAAGGGGACACGTTAGACCCCCAGGTGTGAGCCCTGGCGCTCACCTTAAAGGGGACACGTTAGACCCCCAGGTGTGAGCCCGGGCGCTCACCTTAAAGGGGACACGTTAGACCCCCAGGTGGGAGGGGGATTAGCCACTACAAGACGTTTTGGAAATTGTCTTGTAACGGCTAATCCGACTCACCTGGTGGTATAATAGGTCACCTTTAAACGCTGCGTTGACAACTGAATGTTCAACTTACTGTTTAGTAAGGCTGGGGGTAAACGATTATTTATTAGCCATATGTTGCTTACAATGTAAGAAGATTAATTATTAGACAATCCAAACAAGGACACCATAACCTAGCTAATAAATATAGGACACAAAAAATGGACGCGGCCTTTCCATCCTAAAAGATGTTTCATGTTTTCAGCTAGGCTAACCAACGCATCTTAGCTCTCTGTGCCGTTTGTTTGTGCTAGGTTGGTAGCTAAAGTTCACGTCAGCTACTATAACTGAGATAGCTGTGTTCTGCAGCCGTAAGCCAGCTACCATTCAAGCTAACATTAGAGGATAACTAACGTTAGCTAAACAGCTGCTAAATAGCTAGCCAACGTTAACGTTAGCCACCAACCCAGCACGAGCAAACCCCACCGCGCGGAGCCCAAGCCACACAACACAACACAACACACAAACATGAAATTCATTTAACCGAGGTTGGTACTTACCTGCTATTGTCTCCCTCACGAGTGACACTGGGGGGCCTCCGGTTCAGAGGCTCAACATCTGGCAGCCGGCAGGCGGGAAGGGGGAATGTTGGTTTGACTAATGTAGAAGTCTAAACGTTCCTCTCTTCATTTCTCCTTTGTAGATCGTCATCATTGAGCACAAGTCCATCATCTGTCCCGGTTACAACGCAGTGCTACACATCCACACGTGCATTGAAGAAATACAAATTACGGTGAGCATTTCTTGATAAGCTGTGTTAATATGAAATGCTTGACTAGCTTTGGAAATATCGCTGAGGGGGCTGTACCCTGGGGTACATCACCCTGGGGTACATCACCCTGGGAGGGGGCTGTATCCTGGGGTACATCACCCTGGGGTACATCACCCTGGGAGAGGGGGCTGTACCCTGGGGTACATCACCCTGGGGTACATCACCCTGGGAGAGGGGGCTGTACCCTGGGGTACATCACCCTGGGGTACATCACCCTGGGAGAGGGGGCTGTACCCTGGGGTACATCACCCTGGGGTACATCACCCTGGGAGAGGGGGCTGTACCCTGGGGTACATCACCCTGGGGTACATCACCCTGAGAGGGGGCTGTACCCTGGGGTACATCACCCTGGGGTACATCACCCTGGGAGAGGGCTGTATCCTGGGGTACATCACCCTGGGAGGGGGGGCTGTATCCTGGGGTACATCACCCTGGCAGAGGGGGCTGTATCCTGGGGTACATCACCCTGGGAGGGGGGGCTGTATCCTGGGGTACATCACCCTGGGAGGGGGGGCTGTATCCTGGGGTACATCACCCTGGCAGAGGGGGCTGTATCCTGGGGTACATCACCCTGGCAGAGGGGGCTGTATCCTGGGGTACATCACCCTGAGAGGGGGCTGTATCCTGGGGTACATCACCCAGGGGGGGGGGGGGGGGGGCTGTACCCTGGGGTACATCACCCTGGGGTACATCACCCTGGGGTACATCACCCTGGGAGAGGGCTGTACCCTGGGGTACATCACCCTGAGAGGGGGCTGTATCCTGGGGTACATCACCCTGAGAGGGGGCTGTATCCTGGGGTACATCACCCTGAGAGGGGGCTGTATCCTGGGGTACATCACCCTGGGAGAGGGCTGTATCCTGGGGTACATCACCCTGAGAGGGGGCTGTATCCTGGGGTACATCACCCTGAGGGGGGGCTGTATCCTGGGGTACATCACCCTGAGAGGGGGCTGTACCCTGGGGTACATCACCCTGGGGTACATCACCCTGAGAGGGGGCTGTATCCTGGGGTACATCACCCTGGGAGGGGGGGCTGTACCCTGGGGTACATCACCCTGAGAGGGGGCTGTATCCTGGGGTACATCACCCTGAGAGGGGGCTGTACCCTGGGGTACATCACCCTGAGAGGGGGCTGTACCCTGGGGTACATCACCCTGAGGGGGGGCTGTATCCTGGGGTACATCACCCTGGGGGGGGGCTGTATCCTGGGGTACATCACCCTGGGGGGGGGCTGTATCCTGGGGTACATCACCCTGAGGGGGGGCTGTATCCTGGGGTACATCACCCTGGGGGGGGGGGGGGCTGTATCCTGGGGTACATCACCCTGAGAGGTGGCTGTATCCTGGGGTACATCACCCTGAGAGGGGGCTGTATCCTGGCGTACATCACCCTGAGGGGGGGCTGTATCCTGGGGTACATCACCCTGGGGGGGGGCTGTATCCTGGGGTACATCACCCTGAGAGGGGGCTGTATCCTGGGGTACATCACCCTGGGAGAGGGGGCTGTACCCTGGGGTACATCACCCTGGGAGGGGGGGCTGTATCCTGGGGTACATCACCCTGGGGGGGGGGGGCTGTATCCTGGGGTACATCACCCTGGGAGGGGGGGCTGTATCCTGGGGTACATCACCCTGGGAGGGGGGGCTGTATCCTGGGGTACATCACCCTGGGGGGGGGGGGGCTGTATCCTGGGGTACATCACCCTGGGGGGGGGGGGGGGGGGCTGTATCCTGGGGTACATCACCCTGGGGGGGGCTGTATCCTGGGGTACATCACCCTGGCAGAGGGGGCTGTACCCTGGGGTACATCACCCTGAGAGGGGGCTGTATCCTGGGGTACATCACCCTGGGAGGGGGGGCTGTACCCTGGGGTACATCACCCTGGGGGGGGGGGGGGGCTGTATCCTGGGGTACATCACCCTGGGGGGGGGGGCTGTATCCTGGGGTACATCACCCTGGGAGGGGGGGCTGTACCCTGGGGTACATCACCCTGGGGGGGGGGGGCTGTATCCTGGGGTACATCACCCTGGGGGGGGGGGGGCTGTATCCTGGGAGAATACTGAATGGGTTGATTGTATTGATTTGATTGGTTTGCTATACTAGCCCACTCCACAGCTGTATTAACACCTGGGCTGCATCCGAATACTCATACTTGCATACTATATAGTATGCATTTTGTAGTACGCAAAAAATATAGCGCGTCCGAATACTCAATATGCATTCTGTAGTACGGAAGACGTTTCCGAATGCGTACTACCGCCAAAGTGAACCACGGACTTCACTACGCTATCCCACAATGCAACAGGAGTCTAGTAACGAACGAAGAAGAGATGGCTGACTCGTCACCACCAGAAAGACGTCGTAGAAAGCGGCGAAAAAAAGAGACATTAAAAAGAGTAAAATAGTAAAGTAAGTAATTAAGTAAAAAGAGACATTTTTAATTTAATAGCAACGATGACAAGACGGAAAACAGGTAACTTATCAAGGTAATTTTGCCGGCATCTGAGGGGAGATACGTCATCTCCAAACATCCGGTGGAGTTTCGGCGATGTTCGGAAGCGTTCGGAGGCGTTCTACGCATTGCTGTAGACCGTAGTACACAGTCAAGTGTAGTATGGTCAAGTAGTAGACACTGGACAGAAATAGTATGTACCGGTACTAAGTATTCGGATGCAGCCCTGGTGTATCATTTCATTTATAGTCAGCCATAGTTCTACTTAAGCTTGGCAGACCAACATGTAGCCTACGTATTGCTGACCTGGTTGTATTTCCTTTCAAGGCCTTAATCTGTTTAGTGGACAAGAAGACGGGCGAGAAGAGCAAGGCGCGGCCGCGGTTCGTCAAACAGGACCAGACGTGCATCGCCAGGCTGAGAGCTGCAGGGACCATATGCCTCGAAACATTCAAAGACTTCCCCCAGTTTGGACGCTTCACCCTGCGAGATGAAGGTAGGCCATGAACACGAGTGGGTCACGCCCCTGGATGGGGCTGGCACTCTGTGTGCATTATACGACTTCTGACAAAGGTACTTTTTGTAAGTCGCTTCGGATAAGTGTCTGCTAAATGCCCTAAATGTAGAATTATAAATCAAACGGAATACAGCATGATCTGGAGGATTAAGATACAGGAATTGTATTGCATAATAATCATGGAAAAGAGAAACGAATGATTGCTGGAGAACTACGGCTTCACGGGGGGTTGGCTCATTATGAAGGTTGGATCGGACAAGAGACCAACAGATCAAACACAACCTTGACGGGCAAGAGTCGCAACGTGGAAACGCTACCTGGACCAGAAGAACTGTTAGAGCTGTACCTTAAACTAGCTCATTCTTGTTTTGACTAATTGACCTGCATCAATTAGCCAGACAAGGATGTAATTCAATCATTGCTTATTGATCTTGTTAAAGTTGGAAACGTACTGGATATTATTTTCATAATAAGGAGAACTTAAGCAGGGAACTAATGGGATAATCCTTGGTGGTTTAGTCGTGTTAACTGAATACTGACAAGCCGAACCAATGGCGTTAAAGTGGGGCAAAAAGTCTTGATGTTATTCCAAAAACCCATCGTTGGACTCAAGTCTGCTTTGCTTCTGGCTTCAGAGCGCTTTACTGCAGGCTCAATGTACAGACAGATGGTCACTGCTGGGGACCACATAAACCAGTTCTCACAGGATTCCCTTGCAGGTTTTTGCGTAATAACTCGATTATCAATTATTTTTATATGAAAACTTGCAAATTCAGAAAAATATATATGCAAATATACGCTGTAAATATATGCCTTTTCTTTATAAATTGCTGTACATCCTTCTTCAGGATGTATACCGAAACGTGGGTCAAAATAAAGACAGGAAAGGGGAGAAGGTACAAACTGTGGCCTAATTTATGCTTCTAGTCCACCTCAAGCAGTCATTATGTAAACACAATGGTACGTGAGGACGCCTTTAAACCATTGAGGTGGACACACAGCAGCTGTCCGTTGGTATACCGTTGTTTGGTGCTCACGCTTGGCTCCGTTCCCACAGGTAAAACCATCGCCATAGGTAAGGTGTTAAAGCTGGTGGCCGAGTGCGACTGAAGAGCCGGGGGATACTGCGTGGTCCCCGAGGTGGCAGGCAGGGGGCCGGCCTGCGGTCACTCTGGGCTTCTTAGCAGCCCAACAGCTGCCAGTTCCCTGCAGCCCCGCCCCCCCGCCAGCCCAGCCCTGGGGGGAATCGGCTTTGGGGGTTTCAAACAGAAAGGACCTCCGGTGTGAAAGGAATGCCTGTTTTTTAAGCAAAATGGAAAATCCTAAAATGTCTTATTCTACACGAGTCGGCTTTCTCATATTGAGAGCTCAGTTATACCATTTTTTCCCAATTTACTTTCTCTGCTCAATTAATGATTCCTAAAGAAATTATTTCCTCTTTTTTTTTTTTATCCTTTTGAATTGAATCAATAACAATGTACGCAGTTGGAACCAAATGTTTAATCTCCTGGCTAATTGTCTTCCTTTGCTTTCCTTCACGTTTAGTTTATCATGTTGATCATGTCATCAGTGTTGAAGTGAGAACATGAAATAAAGCAAACCAGTATGACAATTAAATGGTCGATGTATTGTCTCTTTCTTCTGACAAATGTACTTCTAAGTTGCTTTCGATAATAGCATCTGCTAAACTTAAATGTAAACGTAAAATGGAAATACCTATTTGTCATCCACTGAGTAAATCCTATGGTGTCCATTTTCACAAGTTGAATTCTTGATTTAAGATTTAGTCATTGTAATTGTTTGGGAAGTGTCCATTGGAAGCTTTCACAATAAAATAAGGATTATTCTGGCAATTACAGAATATAAAGTGAAGAGAGAGAGATCATTTTGCATTCCTTCAGTGAACCACAGCAACAAATCTAAGCTGACATAAGGACTCGTTTTTGATAATTGTGTGACTATCAGACCATAGACTAATTTTTTATTTATTAATCACACTGACAAATGTGAGTTTGTTTTTCCTACAGACTCACCCAAAAAAGGGAAGTGTGTCTTAGCATATAGACACTTGTTGAACTGTCTCAAACTACAGCCTGGACATCTTTCAGGAAAGGCAACTGTTTGCATGACTTTTTCGCTTTGCTAACTGGCTGAAGTTAGATGGATGGATAAAATACGACTTCATTTATTTTTTTATCTAATTGAATTGCCTTTGCATAATGCCAAAGCTTTATAAGATTGGTGGCTGGTTTTATTTACCTTGATAAAACGGAACAGCAAAAGTATGGCCTGAAACCATTCATACCAACAGGGTGCTCAATGACGAGGATACAGTTGTCACCCCACTTGTGCCGTAGCAAGTGGAGTTTTAACTATAATTTAGGGGTGGCAATTATCAGAAGATAAAAGTGAAAATTGACCGTTCTCCTCCAAGGCATAGTAGGCCTACATCATTTTCTGCGGCTAGGGGGCTCTCAGTCAAAAAAAGTGAAGTCTAGGTGGATGACGTGTCTAGCGTTGGATGAATCAACATCAAGATTTGATTTCTCTTGATTATCATAAAAGTTGCTCTGACTTTTGACATGGTTGGAGCATTTGGGATCATTACATCATATAAAATGAATTGGATTACAAAGGTGTATCTTTTTTTTTTCTTTTTTTTTTTACAGAAATGCAATCCGAGTTATTTCCTGCCACACCTGGCTTATCAGTTAAACACGTATTTCAACATCCTATGAAGAAAACTATTTTTCCCTCAAACACTCACTCAAACACTCGTATCACTAACAATCAACAATCATACCTAAACTAATGGTAGATAGTTGAAACAAGCAGTGCGGTGTAGTTTTAGGGTGTTTTGAACAACCCCAATATCCGCAATGACACACATGGTCTGTGTTGATCTGTGACATTGTCATTCAAAGCCTCTTAGTCCAGACTTAAAATAAAGCCATATCTTTTGAAGGTGAACATTTTTGGTTCTTTCTCCATTCCAATTATAAATATTTCCTCACTCATCAAAGCTGCTCGTATTCAATAAACAGCAGGTAGCTATAAAGGATCAAACCATAATGAAACCATGATCTTCGTATCAGTACTAAGATCATAATGAAACCAGGCTAAACCAAGACTAAATGGATAAACTGGATTTACATATTAACAGGTTATTTACAGAACATCAACTTCAACATTAGTTGGTGAAGAGGATAGATTTGCCTATTTTCCAGGGAAAAAACAATCATGTTATGGATACTAATGTTTTGTTCCTAATTCATTGTGCTTCTCATACATTATATATATTTCAGAGCAACGTTTTGGGAAAGTGGACATCTTTACCAATGGTTAATTTACAGTTTTACAACAAACAGTAGATAACCAATCTTATAAATGCATGAATGATGCAGAAAGATTGAGGACATGGTTGTACATTTGCCATAATGGGTAGAAACAACGACAAGAGTAAAAATCAGACTGAACTAAGAGTTGATACATTTACATTTAAGGCATTTAGCGGACGCTTTTATCCAAAGCGACTTACGTACATTTGTCAAAAGAAAGAAACAACATGTCGCTGCCGGTACAGTAAGGACCTTCATGGAACCATGTGCGATGCACTAACAATTGTGAGCTGATGTTGTCTGCAGTTGTAGAGTCTGGTTCTGTGGGAATAAGAAGATAGTTTAGGGGCAGGCCTCACCTATTGTTTGAACAAGCGGCTTGGTCTTTTTGAACCGTTTTCATGGGGGAGGTTAATAGTTCACCGTTGATAAGGGAATTTCTTGTTCTCTTTTCATTTCCCCCAATTTCCTCAAGTCATACCAAACAGGAAACATAAGTAGGTTATAAATTGGGTTACTAGTAGGAAATGTTTTATAGGCAAAGAAACTTGAAACTTGAGTAGGCTAGAAGAGGGGAGTGAACGATACATTACCATGAATGGCATAATCTATATTATATTTATAGTAGGCTAATATTTATTGATTCTAAACTTTAATCATATTCCACGATTCCCAGATTTATGAAGCCTTCATATAACTTATAGTATAAGGTAGGCCCAAGATGAGCTACTTTCGGGCCATTGTAGCCATCCAACGATACATTTTCAATACAACTATACTGTAACCAGATTCCAAAACATTTGATAAAAAGCACGGGAAAAAAAACACACCTTTGTGTCTTTTAGACATTAGGAATAGCCTCTGATGTCCGAATGTCAAATTCTACAAAGTCTGAGACTGTGCTCAAGTGCTCGCGCTGGAGGGTCGTGCTCGCGGCCGATGAGGTTCCCCCCAGCTGCTGGCCATCCCGCGGAAAGGCTCTGTGTTCGCTGAACGATTTGGGAGTGCGGTTCCTGAGAGAATGCAGTATCCCATGGGACAGGCGCCTTGAAAGACTCCTCACGGTGCCCTTGATGCCCTCGGTGGCCGGCTTCCTAGGAGGTAACCCAATATCATCCTCCAGTTCCTCAGAGGGCACCTCGATGTTGCCCGTGAACCAGAACAACCACCAAATGAGACTGAGGAAAATGATAATGGCGCCAGCATATATTAGAAAGTCGTAAAAGAAAACGTTGGCAAAAACTCCAGTAAGAAGAATAAGCATGCCCAGTATGTCGAAGGCTATAGCCAGCCAGAACATGCACGCACAGTTCCCTAGTCTCCGGTAATTTGATTCCATCTTGAAAGGCTAGCCCCAGGGAGCGATCGGACCTCCGCTCTTTTCCACCGCTGTCCAATGTTTCGTGTTATTACTCTTCAAACTTTTCCAGACAAATTGCAGGTGAGGTGAGTGAGGTATTGATCGCGATTTCGTTTGGTCTATTTGTAGGATAACGTCACCAGGGGGCGTGGCGGTAAGGAGAGCGCAACAGAGTCTGTGTGATGGGTCCCATCAAACAGATGGCTATTCTACCGTGCAAACTGGGAGCTTTGCAAGTAACTGTAGGTCTCAGGAAATGCAAGACGCTCGTTTAGCATACCAAATTGTACTTTTTGGTGTATACTTTCTCTAGCATTTTTTATTGAGTCCAAAATACCCTTTATATTACTTTGTTTTTGGTTTAAATGTTAATCATTATTAATGATTAACATTTATGAATTCTGTCAAAAGGGCCACCACAGCGAACTTACATTTTTCACTAAATAGAGCCATCCAGGCTCTATTTAGGTAAATAAAAGGTTTAAAAAGTGCTATAACATGAAAAGGCTATTCCAATCGGACTATGCATGATTTGCCACATAATTTACTCAAAAAGAACCCTGAAAAAAACTGTTACCAGTGACGCCAGATTGCTCAACCATCTCGGAAGTCATTCTTTGAAACTGTTTGGGCAGCAAGTACCTTCAAACAAATCCTTGGCAGATGATTGGATGAACCATCTCATCAGCCATCACTAGGCTTACATCACTAGGCCCAGGTAAGCTCACCCCTGCTCTAGTCACTGCAGAGGCGTAGCGTGCAAAGGTCATCCTTTTCAGTCCCTTGCTCAATAAACAGACAATCATCCGCCTGATTGTACTTCCTTGTGTACTTTCTATGTCAACATTGTGTGTGATGTAAATGACCTATAAACGAATTTGAAATATTTGAGTCCATCAATAACACAAGCTGGCCACCTAAGTACTGACATTTCACTGTTCCATGATTTATATTGACTACCAAACCATTGGTAGAAGTACTCAGATCTTTTTCTTCAGTAAAAGTAGCAATTACTCTAACTGTTACAAGGAAAAGTCCTGTAGGCCTACTTATTTGATATTACATAAGTATCAGAATCCAATATAACTGTACATCAACCCTGATAGTTCAGCAGCTGGACTGGGCTGGACTGTTGCCATAGATACACATTTCCCTGCATAACCAGCTGGCTACTTGTGTAGGACTATAGGTACTACACCCCATCAACCTGTATCACGCACATCTGTATGTTTCTGCAGCCAGTGAACATAGTCTGTAGTCTGTAGACAGTCGCACTGGGGTGTGTGGCCTGCAGATATTTTGTACGCTGGTGCTGGGTTATTTAGGAAGAAAGGTCAGTCGTTGTTCCGGCTTGTGTTGTCCTGAAGATCCGAAGGGAGTTCCCAGACACACAGGGCCAACACCTCGTCGTTAGGGCCGCCCCGGGTTAAAGCGAGATGTTTATGCAGCCGCAGCTCCTCTCATCAGAGGATGGTACAAAACTGAGGTCAGATATTCTAGAGCTCCTCCTGCAGACTGGGGGTTGGGGACCATCTCTTCAAACACCACAGCTTTCAGGTTGTAGACGTAGCCTGGAAGTAAAGGTTCGATCTAAATATGTACATAATGTCAGCTCAACATGCAACAATTTCATTTGTCTTTCATACATAGCAATAAATAGTTTGCATTTCAGTTACTTACAGTGTGTACTTACTGTAATGACAAATCACCATCCTACCAATATTGGTCACATCCAAACTAACATCAAATTTGATAACATATTTCAGCGCAGAAGATCACATTATTTCTCTTAATTGCAGGCATTCCTTGTAAAATCAGTGCCCCTACTTTACACATGGTGGCAAATGTAGATGTGACAAACATACCTGTACAACATCCCAATGAAGAGTAGACCACACTTTTGGGTGTGAAGCCCAAGATTACCCGGTGGAATGTCTCCAGTGTGGAGGTCTGATACCGGGAGCTTAGCTTCTCATCATCACTGAGGACACTCTTATTCGTAAGTATCTTCTCCACTCTGCAGAGGGCTTTGGAACATAGAGAGATGAAGCATAAAGTAAATAAAACATTGAGTACAAATAGAACACTACACACCTGGGCCCGGTTTCCTGAAACCTTAAAGGCCTCTTGACACTACGTCATTCGTAACCTCTTTTAGTTCTACCATTTTGCATGTTTCCCGAAACATTCTTTGCCAAGTATCTTTCGTACGTCGTTTGTTGGTACGGTTGGTCTGAAGGGCTCATAGAACCTTCTTAGCTCTACCGTAGTGATGTTTCAGCTCCTGACGCTAGTCACCGCCACTGTACAGTAGCCTTTAGAAATCCCCATGGCGCATGGAACTGCAACAATGGTTTGAAGTCATTCATGAAGAAAATAATTTCTGGAAACACACAAGCACCAAATAAAATGTGCAAGTTGTTTAGTTGTTCATTCCAAGTTTGCATCCCTGGCCAATTGAGGCCAAATGAAAATACATGTTTGAATTAAGGATGTAATTAAGGATTTAATTGCCTCAATTTCCTCTGCTGTTTCTATATTTTCTATTTTTTTTGGTTAAATCAGTGTAGGCTATGCTAGTATGTTCGCCAATGGTTAAATAAATGTTTAAGCCAACTAGGAGGATATCGAGGAATGTTTTATTAGCAAAGACTGCAATATTTTTCATAACGCTGTCATGCACCTGCGCATGAAATGGAAAATCGAACTCTGAGCAATCGATTTCAGCACTTTCTTTCTGGACAGCGATGTAAGGACTGTTTCCTAAGAAGTCTCTTAAGAGACCGTTCGGGAATCATGCCTATAGAGGTAAACAACTTTGATAAGTGTAAACGTAGGAGCCTTTGCAGCGTGCTAAGGGTGGACGTTATTGGGAAACCGGGCCCTGGTAGAAGCCACATCTTGCGATCTCTGCTCTAAAGGACTGGATGTTGGCATTTGATGGAAGAGAGTTTTGTCATGGCTACGTCTGCCTTGCATGTGGTTCACCAAAGAGGTCCGTTTGGCGACTGTCTGGCCCTGAGGTTGAGGTTGTTGCTCATCAATACACATGGTTGCTCATTCCATGCTGCCACTTGACAGTTTTTGTAATGTAAAGTTGAGGCAGATGGGGAGGGGAGATGTTTCAAGAGCCCTGCGTCCGACACGAGCAGTCCATCAGCAGGAGGGTTATCGCTGTGTCAGACCAGGAACTGGAACTTAGAAATACGCCAAAAGTTGGAGAAGATAAATACTGTTCAATCTGTAAACAGTCAAATGTTGAGTGTACCTTTACCCTTTGCACAATATGAACAGCCGGTGAAATATATGGCAGCAGACGGTTGATTGTTGCCTACAGGGACGCTGCCATCACTGGCTGGCTCTTCCATTGCTTGGAATACTGGCAGTGATTGCATTTTTGGACGACCGACAAATATGTTCCTCGTTTGTAGGTCCTCACATCTGACACTCGGTTGCAGACTGGACACGTTTCAAAAAGTTCCATAAGGTTCTTCTCCAATACGATGCACTTGGAGTCTTTGTATCCAGTTGAAGACGTATCACTGTTTGAGACAAATGGCATTATAGACATTCACAATGTTAGGTTAACAAGCAAAGTATTAACACAAGGATATGTCAATAAACATTGTCGTTTAGCTGAATTGACAGCCAAAAGCACATACGTGGGCTCACTGGGCTGTAATGATTCTGTCACATTGCTCCTTGACTGCGCTGGATCATAGGTGGAGTCGTGGGGTTCAGGTTTTATCGTGAAGATGTCATCTTCATCCTCCTCCTCCTCCTCCTCCTCCTCCTCCTCCTCCTCCTCCCCCCCAACCCGAGGTCTTTTAGCTGGCCTTGGATGAACATGCTTCACGGGCATGGAGGTAGCAGGCCCCCATGGTGCATCCAAAGTACTCGTGGAAATGCTCATACTTTTCATGAAGGATTCAGTTTGGGTACCTAAAGTAAATGAATGTGTATTACGGTCAATGTACATGATATGAATACTACACAGGGCATTCACTACTTAACACAAAACCGTAACGGCACCAAGGAAACAAAAAGATTTCCGTGCCTTTGGTCCTTTGGTAAGGTGTATGAAGCACCAAGTAGCGCACCCACAAAAAGAAGACATTCATGAATGTACATTATATCTGTAATGCAATTGACTTTCTCAAACAGGTAAAGTTGAGACAGCGGGGAGTGGAGAGGTGTGAGTAGGGCCGGGTAAAGTTGAGAAAGTAGGGGAGGGGAGGGGTGTCAAGAGCCCTACGTCTTAAGCGAGTCAATCAGCATGAGGGCCATTTGGTTATACAACAAAAAAAGACATTCAGGAATATAAATTATGTTTTTAATGCATTTGAGGGTGCACTCACACTAGGCCATCTGTACCGTGCCAAAGTCCGTTTGACACCTGTACTGTAGTCAAGTACGATGCACGTGTCGGCTCATCATCATCTGTACCGTGGCCTGAGCACACCTCTCCGAAGTGAGCTCAGGCCACGGAATTGAACTGTTCTTGACTACAGTTGGCGTGCTCACACTAGCCAAACGATCTCGACTTTAGGGGCGCAGAGGTGTCAAACGGACTTGGGCACGGTAAGATGGCCTCGTGTGAGGGCGCCCTGACTCTCCCAAACGTTGACGAGCACATAAGAACCTGTACTAGTAGGAAATGAGTTATAGAAACTCGCACAACAGAAATTTAAAAAGAGTTAGATCACAAACCTTTGCTTCTAGCAGGATGACCTAATGTACCCATAGCAAGCAGTGTAGCCCGACATGAAAGGCTAGGTGGATCTGTTTGTGTGCTGGTATGGATGGGGGGGGTCACCAATGTGCTCTGGAAGACATACAAAACACCAAGTAAACAGCAAGTAATTAAACAAAACATTGATGCACAAAGGCCAATGTAATAATGGCAAGAAGCATTTATTAATACATAGGAAAACGTGTTACAATCCCTTGTGCCATAGTCCAAGGTAAAAACACACTATTTACTGAAGTGTAAGTACTTGAGCTCTAGTGATAGTAAATTATAGCGTTCTTGATTTTCCCTGTTTAAACAAGAACAATGCCCAAGCACTATTAGTCTAAGTTGAACATAAGATATCGTTGCTAATATTATAATTTGTGGATTGACGCTTAGCTTAGGTTAGAAGATTCTAGGTTCAACAAGATAAATCTCTGTCTTTGTATAGTGTGGTCATAGATATGAGAGTGAAAGCTAGCGTGTGCCCATTTCATAACTTGGAGAATATGAACCTGCTATTTTATAACAAAAACCTTAGGCACAAAAGTTTATTTTTTTACTTACAGTCCGTGAGCTGGCGGTCGATCGTCGTGACGGTACAGATCCAGGTTTTATGAACAACCTCGAAGCAAAACCACTACTGTAGGCACCGAAGTTGGAAAAGTCACTGTGGTCAAAATGATTAGAACACAGAACTAAGTTGGAGTTGTATTTCGCTGGTGGTGTTCCAAAGATAAATTCCAACCATTTCTTCCTAAACTCTTCTTTCTTGGGCAAGAGATGCAACGTGGCTTTGTTATCGCCACACATAGCACAGGTACGAACTTGTTCTGCCATGTAAGCACCTGGCTGTTTGCTCCTATCTACCGAGATGGTCAACTGGCGGCAAAATGAATAGTGTCTTCCCGTGGGCCGTCGCAAGCCAAGGTGGGCGAGGCCATGAAGACTAATCCACCAAAGGACGTCAGTTGGTGAGGCTCATCTGATCCGCTCCATGCGTTTATTTTCTTTCATTTGCTTATGCAGGCAATCGAGGTAGAATGACTTTTCACATGCAGCATGCAGTTGCAGCTCCTAGTGAATTATTGTATTTCAAAAGGAACAGTACTAAATGGTTGTATACTCTAATAAAGCTCCTCCTTCAAGCCAGCCCCAGTACCTTTAAATGGGCTACTAAATACCACCCGGACTAGCCTAAACTCAGCAGGAAATGAGGGAAAGCTTAATCACTTTTCTGCCGAGGGGGACTGAACAACATTCATCTTCATGTTACCTAAAACAAGGTCACAGTAAGCGAAAATGTGCCCTAAATGCAAATAGAGGTGATAAAACGCGACAAATCCACCGATACGACGCCATTTTTACCGGAAGTAAACAAACATGACGCTTGGTGAACGTCATACGTCATACTATACCCTGCTTTTAATTGGTAGTCGGAAGTCACGTTACAGGAAAAATGTGTTCACATATGGGAATGCGTGCATCGTGTTTAGCCACGGAGAGTATGTAACTCAACGAAGCAATAGGCGATATGGACCATTAATACCCCGTCTGATGGTGTCTTTTGTTTCCGCTCGTGGATGACTATCTCATTAAGTCGTATTTTCTACTGAAGCTCGATAATGTAGTTCATGTTAAAGCACATGACCAAAGTAAACATACACTACTAGTTCAATTATTTTTTCAAAGCGCCGGAGTTTATTACTTCCTTTTACAAATGAAAAGAAACGACTATACTGTATCAACGCATTAAGTGAGTTATAAAGCATGGAGATCGATGGCCGGGATTTCCTGAACACCCCTCCTACGAAGACCGTACGGTTCGGAGGGAGTGTTGTTGCTACGTTAGCTAAATACAAACAGGTAACGTTAGACCAACGCTCCTATTCTATACATGTATTTATAGTATATTCATGCCCGTTGAAGCTTGATATTTTAAGCTGTAAACCATTTTCAATGTGCTTATTGTGAATTGAATTTACCTCAGTTTCGTGGAAGTGTATGTTTGTTTAACAAAGCTGCTCAATTAAGTGCAAGCCCTTTGTCGTTGAATATTAATGTTTACTTGTTGAAAACATTTTAAATGAAGGGAGACTTGCAACAGTACGAACTGCTGAAGCACCAGTTGTCAGATCCAGATATCAAGGTAAATACAACTTGTGTTAATCATATACTTTTAACATTTGTGATTGGTGCAGTTTCCCCTGGATTTAAATAGTCTATTTTACAGGATGGGCAGATCATAAATTGGCTTCAAGAGTTTCGTAGTTGTGTGACATTGCTCGGCAAGGACCATGAACATCTTATCCACACAATTTTGGTGAGTATATTCAAGAAATAATTTCTTGAATAGCTGTGAGATTATTCCTATATTTTACAATATGAGGTTTTTGCTCATTTAGTTTCGTCAGCCATTCCTATTTAAACCTGCCAAGTAGTATATTACTAATTCATACTTCCATCCTCCTTGTTTAGACTACTGTAAAGTAACTCCCTTTTCACTTGCCTTAACCAAGCTGATGTATGACTTGCCTAGGGTTCAACAAAATTTAACAGCCTGGTTTCCAGGCTGTTCAAAACATAACGAGTTATAGTCCCATGTTACTCCAACTCCAGCCTCACTCTATTGGCTTCCCGTGCGATTTAGAGTAGATAAAGAAAATGATGCGTTACAGTGCAGTTATTGCTGCACTATTGGTACAATTTTCTTGCCTTATTCGAAAGGCAACCAAGTTTATATCGTGCTGGCCCAACAGATCTGCTGGATCTGTTGATTGTTTAAAGCAGCAGCCAACGGACATTTTCTATATATTAGTATTTTTATACAATTGTATCTTGTATCTTTTAAATTTGGTTGAAATGCTGTTTTGCTTTTTGTTTTAAATTATCATTTTAGCTATGTTTACATTTACTGCCATTTTACAAAGTTGTAGTATTTTTACTTTATGGCTTGTAAAAACTTTAATTACTTTCCAAATGATCAAGGTTCCCACCTTTCCTCGATGGAGGATATGTTCCAGCATGCTGTTTACCCCAAAATGCTTTAGATTATGAAAAATGTAAAGAAATTGAGCCCCTCCTTTTTTATTATAATTTTTAACAAAAATAGATGCTCTATTGAGTCTTATTAAAATAACCATGCTTATTATTGTTGCGTGTACAATCCATCCATGGCGTTGTACCGTGTATGATGTTGTGTGTGGTGGCGTCCCATCCCCAGAGGTTGCCCTGGCTGGGCCGTAGTCCTGCCGTCATAGAGGAGTACCTCGCCTTCCTGGGGAACCTGGTGTCGGCCCAAACAGTCTTCCTCTGTGCTTGCCTCAAAATGGTTGTTTCCCACTTCATTCCCAGTAAGGCACTCTTTGGTTGTTCAGTAGATAGTCCGCCACAAACAAACATGAAGCTTGCTTTGGATGTCGACACCATCTTAGTCTGACCTATATTTTTTAGTTTGTCAGATATTTTACATTATTATTGAAGTAGGAATGTTTTGCTCTTCAACGCAAATGTTTCACCACTGAAACGCCAAGCTCCCCCAGCTCCTCATGTTAGGCTTGACTCTGATGCTCAGCAGTATGTAGACAAGCTCCCCCAACCCTAACCCTAACCCTGACTGAGGCTCAGCAGTATGTAGACAAGCTCCCCCAGCCCTAACCCTAACCCTGACTCTGAGGCTCAGCAGTATGTAGACAAGCTCCCCCAGCCCTAACCCTAACCCTGACTCTGAGGCTCAGCAGTATGTAGACAAGCTCCCCCAGCTCCTCATGTTAGGCTTGACTCTGATGCTCAGCAGTATGTAGACAAGCTCCCCCAGCTCCTCATGTTAGGCTTGACTCTGATGCTCAGCAGTATGTAGACAAGCTCCCCCAGCTCCTCATGTTAGGCTTGACTCTGATGCTCAGCAGTATGTAGACAAGCTCCCCCAGCTCCTCATGTTAGGCTTGACTCTGAGGCTCAGCAGTATGTAGACAAGCTCCCCCAGCTCCTCATGTTAGGCTTGACTCTGATGCTCAGCAGTATGTAGACAAGCTCCCCCAGCTCCTCATGTTAGGCTTGACTCTGATGCTCAGCAGTATGTAGACAAGTTCCATAGAATTTCATATAGCAGCTCAACCCTTCACCGGCACACATCAGTAGATGTGTACATCCACAGATTGGAATGATTTCGATACACGTAACCCTTTGTGAATATGAAGGTTGAGCTTTGTTCCTTTTCATTACTGAGTTGTTGATGCCGTCAATTGCTTGTCTATTAATACTTTTCTTCATCTTTCAGAGAGAGTTCAAATCTGTGAAGGAGGTGTGGACATCTCGGATTCAGACGACGATGAAGATGAAAGTATGTTCAAAGCTTCACTTCAATGCATTCTCTCCTAAAAGAAAATAACCTGGTGACACATCTTATTGAGATTGCTTTTGGATTTTATTGTGATTGATTGATTCAATGCAATTATTACCACGCTGAATGTATTAAAGCTGTGGTGCATGCTCAGTATTGATACACGTTCCAGATGTTGCGTCTGAGCTCATCTTTTTGTCTGGTTCCAGACCTTGCCAGGACCTTCGGCCACTGCCACCAGGCCCTACAGGTCATCCTCAGATACGTCCCGTCGTGAGTCCCCTCTCTGTCTGGCCCCAGGCGTCGCTGAACGACCCTCGTCTCTTATTGATTAGTACGCTCTGTGTGTTCAGGCGTCTCCTTCTGTCCCCACAGCACGAGTCACTTCCTGGTGCCCATTTTAAATGAGAAGTTCCCGTTCGTGCAGAAGTCCTCCAGAACCTTGGTGAGTGAGATGTGAACAATCCTCAAACGTCCTTCCTGACGGCTATCTTCAGATCACATTGCTTGGTGAACGTTGGCATCAGGAACGTTTTTTGTCCTTTGTCCATTGTCATTACCATCAATAATTATCATAATAATTGGTTTCATGAATACATTTTCTGACACTTTACTGTCTTAATGATTGTTCTACAGGAGTGTTATGTCCACAACCTTCTGAGGGTGACTGTGTACATCCCAACCATTCAGAGAGATGTCTTGGAAATTGTCATTGGAAAGATGCTGAAAATAGACGTGAGTGTCTGCTCTGTATTATGAGTCTGTATATATCGATAAAAAACTAAATGTGTTCCATAAATGTTTGCATTTGTTTAACAATTGTTAATATTGACCAGTGTTTGAATTTAGTAAGTATGGCTGAGCTAATACATGATGGAAAGAAATCTGGGTTCATGTGATCTATCTAAACAGCCTGCATGTAAACTATTGTTAGGCTGCCAGTCTTCCAGGAATCAAGCCGTTAACGTTCCTGTGTTACTTTCACTAAACAGGTAACAAGTAGCCAACATTCTGCAGCTTATTTCATTGGGTGTCTAATTTAAACTATCCATCTGATAGTTTAAGTCTGACATACAAACTCATCTTTTCCTCGGGACAAAGATGGATGTCGCTGCTGACCCATAGTTTACAACAAAGCAGTTTTTTTTCCTTTTTAATTGTGTGTGCCGTGGTGATCACCTAACCTGTGTTCCTGCCGGGTCTCCTGAGGTCTTAATTAAAGTGTTCCCCAGGTGAGTGCACCACGGGCATCGATCGAGGAGGCAGAGGAGAGGAGCATGCAGCACCGGAGCGAGCTCACCGAGGAAGGACTCTTCGACATGGTAATGTGGACCAGTTGATCCTCAACTCAAAGTCAAAGGGACGGAGGACCAACTGGTAACGTGGACCAGTTGGTCCTCAACTCAAAGTCAAAGGGACGGAGGACCAACTGGTAACGTGGACCAGTTGGTCCTCAACTCAAAGTCAAAGGGACGGAGACCAACTGGTAACGTGGACCAGTTGGTCCTCAACTCAAAGTCAAAGGGACGGAGACCAACTGGTAACGTGGACCAGTTGATCCTCAACTCAAAGTCAAAGGGACGGAGACCAACTGGTAACGTGGACCAGTTGATCCTCAACTCAAAGTCAAAGGGACGGAGACCAACTGGTAACGTGGACCAGTTGATCCTCAACTCAAAGTCAAAGGGACGGAGACCAACTGGTAACGTGGACCAGTTGATCCTCAACTCAAAGTCAAAGGGACGGAGGACCAACTGGTAACGTGGACCAGTTGGTCCTCAACTCAAAGTCAAAGGGACGGAGGACCAACTGGTAACGTGGACCAGTTGGTCCTCAACTCAAAGTCAAAGGGACGGAGACCAACTGGTAACGTGGACCAGTTGGTCCTCAACTCAAAGTCAAAGGGACGGAGACCAACTGGTAACGTGGACCAGTTGGTCCTCAACTCAAAGTCAAAGGGACGGGGGACCAACTGGTAACGTGGACCAGTTGGTCCTCAACTCAAAGTCAAAGGGACGGAGACCAACTGGTAACGTGGACCAGTTGATCCTCAACTCAAAGTCAAAGGGACGGAGATCAACTGGTAACGTGGACCAGTTGATCCTCAACTCAAAGGGACGGAGACCAACTGGTAACGTGGACCAGTTGGTCCTCAACTCAAAGTCAAAGGGACGGGGGACCAACTGGTAACGTGGACCAGTTGGTCCTCAACTCAAAGTCAAAGGGACGGAGACCAACTGGTAACGTGGACCAGTTGATCCTCAACTCAAAGTCAAAGGGACGGAGACCAACTGGTAACGTGGACCAGTTGATCCTCAACTCAAAGTCAAAGGGACGGAGACCAACTGGTAACGTGGACCAGTTGATCCTCAACTCAAAGTCAAAGGGACGGAGACCAACTGGTAACGTGGACCAGTTGGTCCTCCGTCCCTTTGACTCCGCAGTCATTGGACATAGGCCCGTGTGATTGGACATGAGATGGCCAATAACCATCAGGTGGTGACAGTAGGGAGAATATTGAAGGTGTAACTCTGGAAAAGTCAGATCTATTTAATGTTTTTGATCCCAATTATTTTAAACGATGCCACCTTTCAGGCTTCACATTAATTCTAGGTTGTTTATAACGCTTTTTGTTTTCGAAATGTTTTTTTTTTTTTTAACATGGGACTAGAATTGAACGGGCTCTCCTCTCTCGAGGGTTCATAGGTGGGCGTCCTGTAGGCGTCCTGTAGGCGTCCTGTAGGCGTCCTGTGGGCGTCCTGTGGGCGTCCTGTGGGCGTCCTGTAGGCGTCCTGTAGGTGTGCTGTAGGCGTCCTGTAGGTGTGCTGTAGGCGTCCTGTGGGCGTCCTGTAGGCGTCCTGTGGGCGTCCTGTAGGCGTCCTGTAGGCGTCCTGTAGGCGTCCTGTAGGCGTCCTGTAGGCCTGCTGCTCTCTGTTTAACCCAGAGGTCTCCTGGCTCTTGGTGTGTCTCTGGTACATGTGGAGGCGATCTGTCGTTCTGAAGCTGTGTGTCCGTCCCTCCCTTTGACTGAGTGTCCCCTGCCTCAGGACGAGGACGAGCCTGGAGAGCAGGGCTCGGGGCTGACCGCCCACCCCATGGCCGAGAAGCTGGACTCCCTGATGATGGTGACCATGAGCTACATCAGGGACAGCTGCCTGCCAAAGGGTGAGTGAGGGGGGGGGGGTGACCACACCAGACAGCTCACACAGCGCACAGGGACAGAAGGGCGCATCGACTCTGTTGTGGGGACTGCGCATGCCCGTATCAGAACATTACGCTTTTAGACCATTCACAGGTAAGGGTTAACCAATAACCCGATCACCTGACGTGAGTCCTCTCTCCAGTAGATGTTGATGTTGATGTTGAAAGAGTCACGGTGGATACAGCCCCTTCAATTTATTAAAACATGTGCAATTGTTCCCCAAATAAATGAGGAAAGAAGCGGTGGACTTTAATGTTGATAAAACGATATATAAGGTTACTCATAAGGTACCTCGTGAGGACGCCTTTCACCTCTTAACCCACGTAACTGAGGCCCCGTCCACACGGAGCCCAAACGGGCGAAAGGGACCCGGTTTAGTTTTATGCGGTTCAGGAATATCTCCGTAAAGACGGAGTCATTGCGAAACCGCATCGAGCTGCAGAAACTCTGTAGTAAACATTCAAGGCGCCGGTTCTCCACAGAAATAAGTGGAGCGCATCAAGCCTGCGCGCTGTATACAAACATACGGTCACGAGGAGATTCAACCTTTTAAACTGAGCAGAAATACTTTTTAATGTACAGTTAGTAATTCAATAGATCAAGGGGCTGTATTCAAAGCTACAAAAAGAATGCAAATATTTTTTTTTATAAACAATTCAACGCAACTCTGACGTCCCCCAGCTGGTGGGGGGACTAACGACGTCATCGTTAGCGTTTCAGGCGTCCACACGGATCCTAACACGAAACCGCTTAGGTCCGGATAGATTTGAAACCTTCTCCGAGGGTGGTTTCAGAAATGTGCGGTTTGGGGCACCAGGTTGGCCGGCTCCGTCCGGACGGTCGGCCGAAACGCACAAGACTGACGCGGTTTCACCGCTCCGTGTGGACGGGCCCTAAAAGGATATCGCCCCTCCCCCCGGAGTATTCACACACCCACGCTCTGAGGTGACAGGTGTAGGGAGGAGGCTGCTGGCATGTCTCCCGTCTCTTTATTTGTTGGTACAGAACGTCGCTCGACGGGTGTTGACCTGCAGTACATGTTGAAGCTCACCCAGACGACCTTCTGCTGCCGTGTTGTCCGTAGGCGCGCTGGATGTGGAGAGGACCAAGGAGCTGTTCAGAGACCTGTTGTCCATCTTTGACAAGCTCATCCTGCCCACGCACGCCTCCTGCCACGTGCAGTACACCCTCTTCTACCTCTGCAGCTTCAGGGTGGTGAGTGATCGGAGCACGCTGTTCCTCAACGGCTGGGATCTGGAGGAGGAGTGGATCCGGTGGGGATGGTCCATATGAAATGGCTGCGGCACCATTTTGTAACCTAAAGGTTGCTAGTTCGATCCCCAGCTCCTCCTAGCTGAGTGTTGATGCGTCCCTGAGCGAGACACTTAACCCTAACTGCTCCTGACGAGCTGGCTGTCGCCCTGCATGGTCGACTCTGCCGACGCTGTGTCAATGTGTGTATTAACTGATGTAAGTCGCTTTGGATAAAAGCGTCTGCTAAATGCCCTAAATGTAATTGTAATTGGCATAATTTTTTTTTTCGCAAGAAATTCCAAGGAAAATTGTTCAACAAAATAAATCCCTTTGGAAATAATCCAACATTACTCGGTTTAGAACTTCTCTAACTCTATCGACCGCGTCCATTTGTTGCGAGTCGATGGCGTTATTTCATCCGTCCAGCGTCCATGTGTGAAGCGTTTGACCGGCTGCATTCATCAAGAGGACGACCTTCATTATGGTCAATAATAATCCAGCCTCTCTCATTGGTCCGTCTCAGGCGCTGGCCGAGGCCTTCCTGGAGCACTTGTGGAAGGTGTTCCAGAACCCGTCCTTCGCCCCCGTGCTGCGGCAGGCGGCAGCGGGCTACATCGGCAGCCTCCTGGCCCGGGCCAGCTTCCTGCCCGTGGTGTAAGCACCCTTTCCCTCTCTGTGCATGCATTAAAGGTGACATATTGTACCACCAGGTGCGAGTGTCATTGGAAAGGTGCTGGAACTAGACGTGAGTGCCTGCTCTGTACTAAGAGTCTGTTAATACCTATAAAAAACGAAATGTGTTCCATAAATGTTTTTTGCTGTTGCAAGCCGTTTTGAGAATCAGCCTCTTCTGACATCACGAGTGGGCGTGTCCACCTAGATGTGTGACGGATAGATGATCAACCTTTGCTACGGTCCACTGGGTGGGCTGTAGACTGATCTATCCAGCACACATCTAGGTGGACACGCCCACTAGTGATGTCAGAGACAGATTGTATCGGCCAATCACACTCACACCTGGTATAATATGTCCCCTTTAAGAAATCCCACAATAACAATGGAACCCTTTCCACCGATCCCCACTCTCCTCTCTACTCTGCTGCTGGTTAACCTGAAGGTGGGTGTTCATCATCTCTTTGTCCCCCCCTCCAGCACGGTCCGAGCGTGCGTGGACCTCCTGGTGCAGTGGATCCACGGCTACATCGACAGCCTGGATGCCGGCGGCCGACAGGCCTGCTGCGACGTCACCCTGCACGGGCCCTTCTACACGGCGTGCCAGGCCGTGTTCTACGCACTCATCTTCAGGCACCGCGCCATCCTGGAGGTCAACATGAAGAAAGGTGATGGCACAGGGCCTCCCTCTGTCTCCTACACCCTCTGTCTCCTACACCCTCTGTCTCCTACACCCTCCTATCTGTCTGTTGCTATATTAACAACAATGCAATAGAAAAAGAAAGGTATGGTAATTCCTGGTCTAAAATAACGACAAACACTGAATCACTAGGGATGCCAATGCCTATGACGGATGGTTTTAATGCTGGTTCATCCACCAGGACGTCTACCACCGCCATCTGGTCAGGATTCAGTTTTTACAAATTATTGGACCACCACATGATTTGATATTCTGTAAATGATTCATTAAAAATAGTTCTCCCGTCCTTACAAAGAGAGCTACAAGCGCAAAACATTTGGTTCATCTTACCTGGTAGGCCTACTTTCTCATCTGAAAAGTCTTGAAAACACAACTAGTAAGGGAACAGTGGTTCCCTTCCTCGCTCATAGCAGGGTTATGAAGCTAAGAATGTAGCGGTCTACATCAGACGGCCCGGTATAGTATAGTGGTGGAGTGAATGTAACGGTCTACATCAGACGGCCCGGTATAGTATAGTGGTGGAGTGAATGTAACGGTCTACATCAGACGGCCCGGTATAGTATAGTGGTGGAGTGAATGTAACGGTCTACATCAGACGGCCCGGTATAGTATAGTGGTGGAGTGAATGTAACGGTCTACATCAGACGGCCCGGTATAGTATAGTGGTGGAGTGAATGTAACGGTCTACATCAGACGGCCCGGTATAGTATAGTGGTGGAGTGAATGTAACGGTCTACATCAGACGGCCCGGTATAGTATAGTGGTGGAGTGAATGTAACGGTCTACATCAGACGGCCCGGTATAGTATAGTGGTGGAGTGAATGTAGCGGTCTACATCAGACGGCCCGGTATAGTATAGTGGTGGAGTGAATGTAACGGTCTACATCAGACGGCCCGGTATAGTATAGTGGTGGAGTGAATGTAACGGTCTACATCAGACGGCCCGGTATAGTATAGTGGTGGAGTGAATGTAACGGTCTACATCAGACGGCCGGTATAGTATAGTGGTGGAGTGAATGTAACGGTCTACATCAGACGGCCCGGTATAGTATAGTGGTGGAGTGAATGTAACGGTCTACATCAGACGGCCCGGTATAGTATAGTGGTGGAGTGAATGTAACGGTCTACATCAGACGGCCCGGTATAGTATAGTGGTGGAGTGAATGTAACGGTCTACATCAGACGGCCCGGTATAGTATAGTGGTGGAGTGAATGTAACGGTCTACATCAGACGGCCCGGTATAGTATAGTGGTGGAGTGAATGTAACGGTCTACATCAGACGGCCCGGTATAGTATAGTGGTGGAGGATTCTAACTTCTAGATGATATGTTGCACACAGATGGAGGCAGGGTGATTTATTTCCTGTTGTTGGTGTTTTAGGTCTGGCCTATCTTCAGGGTCTGAACCTTGAGCGTGTTGTGATGTGTCAGCTGAACCCGCTTAACGTCTGCCTGCCGGCCGTCATCAACCTCTTCGCTGCCTTCACCAGGTAACCCCTGAGTCCCACCGTGTTCTCTACGTGGTTCATGATGTGTGTCTGATCTTTACTCTGTCATAAGCAAGGTCAGAACCGGTTGTTTGAAAGTCTCACCTTCCTCTGACCTTGTCGTGACATATAGTCTGTGAGGTTGTCCTCTGACCATGTTATAGTCGGTGAAACTGTCCTCTGAACGTGTTATACTCCCTGTAGCTGACCCTGTTATAGTTAGTGGAGCTGACCCTGTTATAGTTAGTGGAGCTGACCCTGTTATAGTTAGTGGAGCTGACCCTGTTATAGTTAGTGGAGCTGACCCTGTTATAGTTAGTGGAGCTGACCCTGTTATAGTTAGTGGAGCTGACCCTCTTATAGTTAGTGGAGCTGACCCTGTTATAGTTAGTGGAGCTGACCCTGTTATAGTTAGTGGAGCTGACCCTGTTATAGTTAGTGGAGCTGACCCTGTTATAGTTAGTGTAGCTGACCCTGTTATAGTTAGTGTAGCTGACCCTGTTATAGTTAGTGTAGCTGACCCTGTTATAGTTAGTGGAGCTGACCCTGTTATAGTTAGTGTAGCTGACCCTGTTATAGTTAGTGGAGCTGACCCTGTTATAGTTAGTGTAGCTGACCCTGTTATAGTTAGTGGAGCTGACCCTGTTATAGTTAGTGGAGCTGACCCTGTTATAGTTAGTGGAGCTGACCCTGTTATAGTTAGTGGAGCTGACCCTGTTATAGTTAGTGGAGCTGACCCTGTTATAGTTAGTGGAGCTGACCCTGTTATAGTTAGTGGAGCTGACCCTGTTATAGTTAGTGGAGCTGACCCTGTTATAGTTAGTGGAGCTGACCCTGTTATAGTTAGTGGAGCTGACCCTGTTATAGTTAGTGGAGCTGACCCTGTTATAGTTAGTGGAGCTGACCCTGTTATAGTTAGTGGAGCTGACCCTGTTATAGTTAGTGGAGCTGACCCTGTTATAGTTAGTGGAGCTGACCCTGTTATAGTTAGTGGAGCTGACCCTGTTATAGTTAGTGGAGCTGACCCTGTTATAGTTAGTGGAGCTGACCCTGTTATAGTTAGTGGAGCTGACCCTGTTATAGTTAGTGGAGCTGACCCTGTTATAGTTAGTGGAGCTGACCCTGTTATAGTTAGTGGAGCTGACCCTGTTATAGTTAGTGGAGCTGACCCTGTTATAGTTAGTGGAGCTGACCCTGTTATAGTTAGTGGAGCTGACCCTGTTATAGTTAGTGGAGCTGACCCTCTTATAGTTAGTGGAGCTGACCCTGTTATAGTTAGTGGAGCTGACCCTGTTATAGTTAGTGGAGCTGACCCTGTTATAGTTAGTGGAGCTGACCCTGTTATAGTTAGTGGAGCTGACCCTGTTATAGTTAGTGGAGCTGACCCTGTTATAGTTAGTGGAGCTGACCCTGTTATAGTTAGTGGAGCTGACCCTCTTATAGTTAGTGGAGCTGACCCTGTTATAGTTAGTGGAGCTGACCCTGTTATAGTTAGTGGAGCTGACCCTGTTATAGTTAGTGGAGCTGACCCTGTTATAGTTAGTGGAGCTGACCCTGTTATAGTTAGTGTAGCTGACCCTGTTATAGTTAGTGTAGCTGACCCTGTTATAGTTAGTGGAGCTGACCCTGTTATAGTTAGTGGAGCTGACCCTGTTATAGTTAGTGGAGCTGACCCTGTTATAGTTAGTGTAGCTGACCCTGTTATAGTTAGTGGAGCTGACCCTGTTATAGTTAGTGTAGCTGAACAGGTTATAGTTAGTGTAGCTGAACAGGTTATAGTTAGTGTAGCTGAACAGGTTGTACTCCGTGTAGCTGACCCTGTTCTCCTCAGGAAGTACCAGGTGGCGTTCTGCTACACGGTCATAGAGAAGAACAACCGCCAGATGCTGCCGGTGGTCCGCAGCTCCAACGCGGGGGGCTCGGTGGCCACCAACACCAACCCCCTGGACAGCTTCTTCCCCTTCGACCCCTACCTGCTCAAGAGGTACTGCCCTAACGCTCTGAGCATGTAGACGTGTACATTGTATCCATCATTGATGTGATATAACGACTTCCTCTAGCTATTAAAACCAACCTCTCACCGTGGGACGGCGTGGGTCTGCCTCCACCCAGTGTGGTTCCTGTCTTCAGTAGGCTGCTTGCTGTCTCCCTGCAGGTCCAGTAGTGTCATCCAGCCCCTGTACCAGGTGTGGGAGGCGGAGGACTCGGAGGAGGGTGTCGCCCAGCGGGAGACACTGGTGAGGGGTTAAGGCTGATGGGCAATTACTACATATGCATTCACTGCAGTGTGTGTGTGTGTGTGTGTGTGTGTGTGTGTGTGTGTGTGTGTGTGTGTGTGTGTGTGTGTGTGTGTGTGTGTGTGTGTGTGTGTGTGTGTGTGTGTGTGTGTGTGTGTGTGTGTGTGTGTGTGTGTGTGTGGAAAAATAACCGGTTTGCAAAGGTGTACAGTTTTAAGTCTTCCCTCTGAAGCTCAGCCGGAGGTCCAGCTACAATGGACAGCCCTGTTACAGAGTAGTACTATGGCTGCAATCCTTTGGCTACGTAACGCTTGGCCCATACCGTTTAGAGACATAGTTATTCACTGTATGAAATCAATTATTCACTGAAGTCACTGTCGCTCATCTTCAATTAAAGTTTGTTTCACATAAAGCAGAAGAACGAGGCCCCTGGTCCAATCATATTACGGATACTTCAATAGTTTGGACTAATTTGTGGATGTGGGAATAATAAAAAGCATAGGACTACCTTTCATGTGCGCAAACCTAAGAAATCGAACCCACAAACGGGGAGAGTGAAACCCGCTCTCTGGTGAGATGCATGCTGGGTATTCCTATAACCGGGGTCAATAAACGGTCCGTATGCTCGGCTGTGCCGGTTCTGTTTGGTAAACGCACCCCCCTTCCTCTGTCCTAGCGATCGATGGACGAAGAGGACGACTTCCTCAACAAGGAGACCCCCCACTCGGACCCCCGGATCATGGGCATGACCCCTGGCTCCTACGACCGGGCCTTCCCCTGCAGCCCCTGCAGTGTGGGCTCCCCGCCCGTGGGCTTTCCCTGAAGGCGTTGGTCGACCAGCGCCCCTCACAGACTGGCTGAGGACGGCTGTGGACGGCTGAGTGCTGCCTGTGTGCCCCCCCCCCGTTGAGCCGTGGGCCTGCAAGTGGGTTTGGTTTTATTTATTCTGGTCGAGGTGTGAGCGTCACACTTGGAGAACGGGCACGCTGTGGGATCATAAGAGACGATCGTGTTATTTTAGATGTGTCTTTGGCTGCGGTCGCTGTAGACGCATCGTCAGAGAACGATGCCACGTTGTTTAAACAATGGCTTATTTCTACACCTTCTATCGAAACCTGGGAACCTTTGTGTTCAAAAAGGTGTGCGGTAACTATTGGGCTTTCATCTGCTTTATATGTTTATAAGTTCTAATTATAAAAATAAAAAAGTAATTTTATTCACTCATTTTGCCTTTCTCATTTGTCAAGAGATGGAATTAGCATTGAAATGACTGAAGACTTTAGACGGAGAAATGAAATAGTTTGGTTAATGGCGTCACATGTTTTGTAGACGTACATACAATAGGTCATTGGTTCAGGCCTTATTGAACTTTGATTAGGCCCAGACAGCCCAGCTCAATGCACAGTACAGTTCTTGGAATAGGGAGAGGAGAAGGGACATTTGACCCGTTTCCTTTTAGAAGCTCAAATTTTTCAATAGATTCTGGCAAAGGAAACATCTCAATTATGCTTTAATAATGACATTATAATGGTTCATATATCGAAATACTAAGTCCATTTCTGGTGTAGTCCTTTATTATAAATGGTAGCATGATAACGAAATTGAGGCCACAAAGTAGATTCAAGAAAGGAACATCTGTTTGGTTTTTTTAAGCATTTTCCACATTTTTAGAATGCAACTCATAACAGGAGATCTCTTGTCATTTCCAGCTGACGACAGATTTATGCCTTCCTCAGCCAACTTTGAGAATCATTTTTGTGATTCATTAAATGTAACCATGCAGTCAAAAAAAATCCAAATGAGCCTTTTTACCTTTTATGGTTGACCTCAATCAAAAATGTTGCAAATAAGATTATACTAATTAGGTTAACGGGATGGATTTTCAAATTTGTGCTTGACGGTAATACATTTCCAAGCAAAATTAAATACAATTGTTTCAGTGATTTATATAGAAACTGATGCTTGAATAATGGTAGCGTTAATAAATACATACTTCAAAGTCATTGCAAAGATGTAGAAAGATGACCATCAACAATAATCACCTATACCCAATACTCAGATCTCTGAAAACTAACTGGCCTCTATGTTGGATGAAATGGAAGACACTAGGATGACATTTATAAACATACTTTGGCATTAATCATTGGCCATTCACTTGCAATGGTTTAATCAACATAGTGGAAGACTGCTAGGATGTTAATGCAGTAAATGGATTGAGCCTGTACACATGAGAGGGGTTGGATGTGGACAGCAGTCCGCTGTTAAAACTGACTTCACAGTGTGGTGTCAACCTGGCACAGACTGTAGTTAACCTCACGGGGTTCGACCCTCAGATGGTTTACCTGAGGTGGCATCAAACAAACATAGTAAATAGTGTCATTTTGAACATTTATTTTAATATAAGAGTTGAGAAAGCTGCTCTGCAAATCAGACAGAACCGGCCTTCCTTTGGACCATTATCTTTTTGTTTCGTTTTATCCTCGTAATGTTTAAACTTTCAAAGCACAGAGGACGACAACCCAGTTTTGGTTTTCATTTTTAAGAGGAAGTTACTTTGTAAGTGCAGCCAGCAGTTCAGTCAGTCAGTGCAGACGGCAAACGACCATGAATGACTGCTGCCTCTCATTGTTCACGGTTCACACTGGGGGGGGGGGGGGGGGGGGGGGGGGGGCGCGCTCCTGTTCATGGCGTCCATGCTCTCGGCCTCGCTGCATGATGCTGTGAGCGACAAATCATATTCAATTTAACGGATTTCAACACGTTTTATCGATGACAAGCGTGTGTGTGTGTGTGTGTGTGTGTGTGTGTGTGTGTGTGTGTGTGTGTGTGTGTGTGTGTGTGTGTGTGTGTGTGTGTGTGTGTGTGTGTGTGTGTGTGTGTGTGTGTGTGTGTGTGTGTGTGTGTGTGTGTGTGTGTGAGTAAACGGGGACAGCCTGTTAGGTGTCACAACTGAGAGGTGATCTTTTATTTCCAGTCAGGTTAACGGCATCGTTACATTTGTAATTACTCTGTCATGAGTGAAGCTAATACAATAGGATGTATTACTAAGTATGGATTATGTATTACTGTATTGTATGTATTACTAAGTATGTATTATGTATTACTGTTCATTCCGTCCTCTGACAAGCAGGAAGCGGTAATCGGTCATCTGAACCAATGAACCCATTGACCAAAAGAAACCTGACCCTTAACCCCTTAACCCTTACCCGTTCTTAAAAAGGTAAAGCCGTGAACAAACCCAGTGGGAGAAGGAAGTAACAAACTAACAAAAAGAGGTTTTGTCTTAACGGTTTTGCATTTTAAGTTTTAATAAGATAGTGTGTGTGTAACCGATATCAATTAATAGATACGTTTTAGCTGGTCATTTACCTTTGGCTTTGTTTAAATAATTAAGGGTAGTAAACGTAACATTTCTGAGGTTGATCTTAGCTCAGAATGCGTGCGTGTACGTACCCGTGTCTCCGGTGTTGAGTACACAGACTCTCTCCAGCAGCCTCTTGGCCTCCATGGCCAGCTGGAGGGCCGGGTCAGGCCGCGGGGAGGGGGTGCCGGGGCTGGTCTCCACCGGGGACGGCTCGCTGGCCCTGGGTCACATGGGGAACACGAGCCACGTTGCCTGGGTGAGGCCGAGGCAGTGGAGAGGTAAGGTCTGGCCTAAAGGAAGTCTTCCTTACCCGTGTTCTCCGCCGACCGGGGAAGGAGCCGACAGCACTCTGTGGACGTTCTGTGAGGAGCAGGACACAGCATGAGTCTGTGGGTAACCCTTCCACTCCATGTTCTATTATCCTTTGTGTATCGCCATTATGTATAAATTAAATGGGTATTTTATACATAATGGCAAGTAGGTAAACACACGTGATAAACTCATTTTTTGCTCTCAAACCACCCTAATCAATAAAATGAATTTGATACTATTATTTTAATACCAAATGTGATAAATGTAATAATTTGAAGGTGGTGTTGGCCACTAGAGGGCGTAATGCATCTGGTGGCGGGAGCTGCGACAGATGGGCTGGTCGTAACTGGATTAAGTCCCAACCAGGTCGCAGTAGACGTTTCCCTTGTTTGTTCAAATTATCTTGTGGCTTATGGAGGTATATCTGCTCCCATCCGTATTCAACGTTACGGGCAATAGGATGACGATGTTATAGATATTATTACTATTATTGTTATCTTGTGTCCAGCTGCCATGAAAATTACAACACAACGGAATATGTTTTAGCAGCTTCATCACAAACCACAAAGATGAGCCTATTGCCTCTGCCTGGGTGCTTCTCTGATCCATCTCGTTTTATATCACGTCTCAGTGCGCTGCCCAGTGGCGTATTGTATTTGTACCGATATGGATTAGTGCAGCCCTTAACGTCAAGTCTCAGGTGATTCGCATGCAGTCAAACAAGTGTTTGCCCGACCTGGGCGAAGCCCAGCAGCTTGTTGTGGGAGGTCTCCAGCTGCCTCCGGGTGGACTCAGAGCGTCTGAGCTGCCAGTCAACAGCCCTCAGCCGGCGGTTCACATCACCAACGTCCTCCTGTACACGAGGAAGAGGGCCTCAGACGTTACTATCAAACCCCCGAGGCACTGAACACCATGAAGAGGGCCTCAGACGGTACTATCAAACCCCCGAGGCACTGAACACGATGAAGAGGGCCTCAGACGGTACTATCAAACCCCCGAGGCACTGAACACGATGAAGAGGGCCTCAGACATTACTATCAAACCCCCGAGGCACTGAACACGATGAAGAGGGCCTCAGACGGTACTATCAAACCCCCGAGGCACTGAACACGATGAAGAGGGCCTCAGACGGTACTATCAAACCCCCGAGGCACTGAACACGATGAAGAGGGCCTCAGACGTTACTATCAAACCCCCGAGGCACTGAACACGATGAAGAGGGCCTCAGACGGTACTATCAAACCCCCGAGGCACTGAACACGATGAAGAGGGCCTCAGACGTTACTATCAAACCCCCGAGGCACTGAACACGATGAAGAGGGCCTCAGACGGTACTATCAAACCCCCGAGGCACTGAACACGATGAAGAGGGCCTCAGACGTTACTATCAAACCCCCGAGGCACTGAACACGATGAAGAGGGCCTCAGACGTTACTATCAAACCCCCGAGGCACTGAACACGATGAAGAGGGCCTCAGACGGTACTATCAAACCCCCGAGGCACTGAACACGATGAAGAGGGCCTCAGACGGTACTATCAAACCCCCGAGGCACTGAACACGATGAAGAGGGCCTCAGACGTTACTATCAAACCCCCGAGGCACTGAACACGATGAAGAGGGCCTCAGACGTTACTATCAAACCCCCGAGGCACTGAACACGATGAAGAGGGCCTCAGACGTTACTATCAAACCCCCGAGGCACTGAACACGATGAAGAGGGCCTCAGACGTTACTATCAAACCCCCGAGGAACTGAACACGATGAAGAGGGCCTCAGACGGTACTATCAAACCCCCGAGGCACTGAACACGATGAAGAGGGCCTCAGACGGTACTATCAAACCCCCGAGGCACTGAACACGATGAAGAGGGCCTCAGACGTTACTATCAAACCCCCGAGGCACTGAACACGATGAAGAGGGCCTCAGACGTTACTATCAAACCCCCGAGGCACTGAACACGATGAAGAGGGCCTCAGACGGTACTATCAAACCCCCGAGGCACTGAACACAATGAAGAGGGCCTCAGACGTTACTATCAAACCCCCGAGGCACTGAACACGATGAAGAGGGCCTCAGACGTTACTATCAAACCCCCGAGGCACTGAACACGATGAAGAGGGCCTCAGACGTTACTATCAAACCCCCGAGGCACTGCACACGATGAAGAGGGCCTCAGACGGTACTATCAAACCCCCGAGGCACTGAACACGATGAAGAGGGCCTCAGACGTTACTATCAAACCCCCGAGGCACTGAACAAGATGAAGAGGGCCTCAGACGGTACTATCAAACCCCCGAGGCACTGAACACGATGAAGAGGGCCTCAGACGTTACTATCAAACCCCCGAGGCACTGAACACAATGAAGAGGGCCTCAGACGTTACTATCAAACCCCCGAGGCACTGAACACGATGAAGAGGGCCTCAGACGTTACTATCAAACCCCCGAGGCACTGAACACGATGAAGAGGGCCTCAGACGGTACTATCAAACCCCCGAGGCACTGAACACGATGAAGAGGGCCTCAGACGTTACTATCAAACCCCCGAGGCACTGAACAAGATGAAGAGGGCCTCAGACGGTACTATCAAACCCCCGAGGCACTGAACACGATGAAGAGGGCCTCAGACGTTACTATCAAACCCCCGAGGCACTGAACACAATGAAGAGGGCCTCAGACGTTACTATCAAACCCCCGAGGCACTGAACACGATGAAGAGGGCCTCAGACGTTACTATCAAACCCCCGAGGCACTGAACACGATGAAGAGGGCCTCAGACGTTACTATCAAACCCCCGAGGCACTGCACCTTCTGTTAGGGTGAACTAGTGCCTAATGTTAACCATAACTCTTTATAATTATCACTCTGTCCCGTAGGCCTATGTAGAGACAGCCTAATGTTAACCATAACTCTTTATAATTATCACTCTGTCCCGTAGGCCTATGTAGAGCCTAATGTTAACCATAACTCTTTATAATTATCACTGTCCCGTAGGCCTATGTAGAGCCTAATGTTAACCATAACTCTTTATAATTATCACTCTGTCCCGTAGGCCTATGTAGAGACAGCCTAATGTTAACCATAACTCTTTATAATTATCACTCTGTCCCGTAGGCCTATGTAGAGACAGCCTAATGTTAACCATAACTCTTTATAATTATCACTCTGTCCCGTAGGCCTATGTAGAGACAGCCTAATGTTAACCATAACTCTTTATAATTATCACTGTCCCGTAGGCCTATGTAGAGACAGCCTAATGTTAACCATAACTCTTTATAATTATCACTCTGTCCCGTAGGCCTATGTAGAGACAGCCTAATGTTAACCATAACTCTTTATAATTATCACTCTGTCCCGTAGGCCTATGTAGAGCCTAATGTTAACCATAACTCTTTATAATTATCACTGTCCCGTAGGCCTATGTAGAGCCTAATGTTAACCATAACTCTTTATAATTATCACTCTGTCCCGTAGGCCTATGTAGAGACAGCCTAATGTTAACCATAACACTTTATAATTATCACTCTGTCCCGTAGGCCTATGTAGAGACAGCCTAATGTTAACCATAACTCTTTATAATTATCACTCTGTCCCGTAGGCCTATGTAGAGCCTAATGTTAACCATAACTCTGTCCCGTAGGCCTATGTAGAGCCTAATGTTAACCATCACTCTGTCCCGTAGGCCTATGTAGAGACAGCCTAATGTTAACCATAACTCTGTCCCGTAGGCCTATGTAGAGCCTAATGTTTGGTAGGCCCCAGCGGTCTAACCACTGAGGGCCGTGCGGCTCCATGTTCTCTGGGACACTGGTTGGTCAGGTGGGTTGCGGCGGTGCGTGTGCAGTGGGACCGGCCGTCTGACCTGGGGGGCTGCCGGGTCCAGGGGTCGTGGAGGCGGCCTCTTGTCGGTCAGCTGGTTCTTCAGGTCCCTGATCTCGGCCTCCAGCAGCCCGATCACCTCCTCGTAGTCCTGCTCGGCGCTGCTGGGCGGGGGCAGCGGGCCGTCCTCCGCCGCCTGCAGACGGCCCCTCAGACGGGCGTTCTCCTCCACGGTCAGACTGGCCTTCTGGGGGGGGGGGGGTCAGGGTTAACTTGAGCTCTTTGGGTTAGTGAGTTAGTGAGTTGGCTGGTTAGTTGGGCAGCAGGAGCTCAGCAGGCAGAGCGGTTGCCGGTGGAGTGTGGAGGTGTCCCTGAGCGAGACGCCTCCCTCTGACTGCTCCTGACCCGCTGGCTGTCGCCCTGCGGGGCTGACTCCGCCGTCGGGGGTCAATGGGTGAACGAAGGGTTGTACGTCGCTTTGGATAAAAACGTCTGCCCAATCCCCTGAATGTCAAATGTAAAAGACGCTTTGGTAGGATTGGACTTCTGTCTAGCATGTTGTCTCATCCAGCCGTCGCGCTGAAGCAGAACTGGTGTGGGGAGACGCCACAGAGCCTGGCCCGGGTCACTGAACGGGGCAGGTTTAGGGCTGGTGGTCTATATGAGCCAGTCTATGCAGTCTTTAATTCAAACCTTTGAAGACACTTTCCTAAGAACCTTTTTTCTGGACAGGATGTTTCAGCTTGTCTTTCAACCTGGAAAGGTTTTCTACTGCTAACCGTGTTTTTGCTCACAGTTAACGCTGTGTACACCAGCTATTAAAAAATAACCTTATTGAATAATGGTACTTTCTTTTTGTTCATATAGAAAGACCCTTAAAAGTAAAGCGTATGAAGAGAAAGAGTCCAGAAACTCTTATTTTGAAGTGATTTAAGGAAGTCTAGAGACATGAATCGCGAGTGGACCAACACATGCCCCCGTATCCGAAGGGCCTTGGGGTTATTTGAAGGCGGTTAGAGGTTAGGTGTCTTTACTTCTGGTAGCCTTTCTTTCCTTTTCTTAGGGGTCACCCGGGGTCTGGTGCATAACCCAGAGCAGATACCTGGTGTGGATCCTTACCTGGGCTGTTTTCTGTAGCTCCTCCTCAAGGCTCTTTTTACTGTCCTCTGTGTCCTTCAGCATCCCCTGTGATGTCACAACGTTACGGTCAAACACGGGTTAGGTTGGCAAGAAACTGTACTGACTGCAGCTACAATACCTTCTTTATTCGTTTGTACCAATGAGAAACCACTCTTAAAGCAAGTCCTTGTGTCCAAATAACTAACTACCTATACATTTACTCAAGTTGTTCAGGCCTTATGCTATTCCTTGTCAAGATGAACGTGTTTTATAACAAGATTATTGTGAACATGACGGCAATCCCCTCCAGTGTTCGTCATGCAAGACAGAAAACCCCATTGCTGAACGTAGTGGCTGTATCATAATCTTCATAGTTAGCTGCATTGCATTTTGTGCCTTTTCAGAACCAGAATGGTTATATTCAGAATAGTCCTGGTGTTGATGGATGCTCAGCGATGTGGTGCAGCCACTGACCTTGAGCTGCCTCATCTGGCTCTGCAGCTGCTTGAGTTCCATCTGGAACTGCTCCATGTCCTCGCTGCTGTAGCTGCACTCGGACTCGTACGTCTAGGAGAACAAACCAACAGTGGTCGTTCTCATGGTGCGTGTGTGTTGTACCTTGCTCCTGCCACCAGACATTTAGAGAGCATCCAGCAAGCTGTTCCCCAGCTGGTATGCAGCCAAAACCCAGATGATATCCCCAAGTGTTATGTGTGTATGTTTATGAATCGGATAAGGCAGTTACTTACAGGCGAGTGGAAGGCTGAAGTGTCCATCAAACTTGCTGCTTCATGGTAGGAGAACATAAAGGGACCCTGTGCAAGACCCGCCTCCTCCAAATGATCCTGGAAGATCTCCCTGGTAGCCTCCACAAAATCTGTTTGGGAGAGTTCATTGCAACACGTTGTCATATGGACTAAGCCAACTGTCCTTATAGAACATGCTAGCTGTACATGATGCAGCAGGCTCAGACCAGCCTGTTCTACTGGACTGCTCCCAAGACGGTTCCAACAAACACACCAGTGGCCGATAGAGGGCCGAGCAGCAACACTTAAAGACCTCAGATGAATATATGAGCTCCTCATGCATCGCGGTCCATTGTGAGATGTTACTCTAAAATGAGCATTATATGTACCAAAGTACACATAACAGCCGTCATTTCAACACGTCAGATGTTGTATTTGTTTGTGTGCGGGATATGTGACTCCGTCCATGAGCGGGCGTGTGGGCGGCATGCCCTACCTCCATACGACACCGTTCCCTGGGTGTCCGTGCTCAGACTGTGTCTTAACTGCCTCCTCTTGTCCTCTGTGACTTCCAGACCAAGGAAGAACAAAGCCTAGAACAGTGGAAGAACATACCGATTCTGACATCAACCACCATCCCAGGGACAGGGTCTGCATGACTGAACCTTCTGCCCATTACTACAGACCTGGGGCCACATATAACAGTCTATACACTAGTTACTCTGCTTCTCTCTCTTTATTCACCGAGCACGGCTCACACAGCGAGAAGGACCAGCAGTACATTGATAAGGAACTGCTGTTGCAGCGAAATGTCAGAGCTACAGAATGCCTGAAGGGTCCTTCAAAATGAGAGATGAAATAAGTGCAAAAGTAAGACTTTCTACTATATGAAGGTTGTGTTATCTCTTTGTATATTAGCACATGCTATAGTCATACAGCTCGATAGTGGAAGAGCAATCTATATGCCCCTCATCCTAAAAGGATGAAGACAAACATAGAAAAGCTACGTGTTTTGTTTTTATGCACTGTTTAAGCACTCCCTCATTTAAATATTGGCTTGTATAGTGTCTGTCTGTCTGTCTGTCTGTCTGTCTGTCTGTCTGTCTGTCTGTCTGTCTGTCTGTCTAATTTAGTTTTGACATATTTTTCTACATTCTGTATTTTTGTCACATGATTCTATTCAATTCAATTCTAAATGATTCATGAGATATATGTGTGATGAACATGAATGTCATTATATTGATAGACCTAAAGTTGCGGTACAGCAGAACTCACCAGGTCCAGCTTGTCAAACTGAAGCCGTATGTGAGGATCCAGGGTGATCTTGGGCTTGGGCCCCGGGGTGCTGCTCTGACTGGCAGCGGAGGCTGAACCAACCAGGGAGGGAGACCAGGGAGGGGGACCAGGGAGGGGGACCAGGGAGGGAGACCAGGGAGGGAGACCAGGGAGGGAGACCAGGGAGGGGGACCAGGGAGGGAGACCAGGGAGGGAGACCAGGGAGGGAGACCAAGGAGGGAGACCAGGGAGGGAGACCAGGGAGGGGGACCAGGGAGGGGGACCAGGGAGGGGGACCAGGGAGGGAGACCAGGGAGGGAGACCAGGGAGGGGGACCAGGGAGGGGGACCAGGGAGGGCCCAGGGAGGGCCCAGGGGGAACAGAAGAGTGCACGGGTCAGGACAGGGTCGGTAGACTTCATGTGGTCAGTAGGAGGTAGATCAGGGCCCAATGCCAGGACAAACTCAATTAGATACCGGGAATTAATGATAGGATGGATAGTTAAAGAGATATTCAAAGTTACAAACTAGACCTGTGCTAATGATGAAACAGGGAATCTTAGTGTTATTGTCTTTACAGATCAGCCAATACAACTCAAACTGAAAGTTATATAAATACATTTATCCAAACATATTTGTCAGACAATATATTTAAACCAAAATGCTTAAAGATGGGCTACAAATGAATAGAGAACTAAATTGGAAGTGTTTTATTATGATTATATATTATTAAATCTATATTATTATTAGTTGAAGGTAAAACCATATGCTGAAATTACACATTAAGGTAAAAATAAATTCGGAGGGTAAAATAAAAGGCATTGAGCCTCGAGTGACAAACATGATTAAATAGGGAGAATGTGATTATGGAGATCAGAGGAAAGGGTCAATGTGTGAAGAGTGAGTGAGCCAGCGTGTGAGAGGGGGAGAGGCTAAGAGGCAATGCTCAATATTAATTTGATGAGTTTGCCTGTCCTAGATTTGTGTGTTTGCTAGCTCCCACCGTTGCAGGCTGTGTGTGTACGTGTGTGCGTGCGCGCGGGAGTGTGTGTGCATGTGGATGTATGAGCGTGCATGTGGGAGAGTGCTGGTTGTTGCTAAGAGTATGAGCCTATTGCTGTGATAAGGACCCCCCCCCCCCCCCCCCGGGCAGCAGGAGCTTTAAGCCTGTCTCTCTCCCGGCTCGGCGCCACGCCTCTGACAGCTTCCTGTTGTGACACAACAGCACAGGAATTATGTTTCGGCGCAGTAGTCACGCAAACCCACCTACCGTCCCAGACCACAGATACAGTACTGAGGTAGAGCGGGAGGGAGAATACAGAATTCAATTTGATGATAGATTCTGTTCTGTGTCATATTTAAATATAGTACAGTATGATCCGATTTAAATCAACCAACGCAGTTATACAATGTATGTGTGTGTGTGTGTGTGTGTGCCTGTGTTAATGTTTGTGTGTGCCAGTGAGTGTATGAATGTGGGGGGATAGACACCATAACTGGGACTGCTGTACTCCGATGTGTGCCAAGAGGTAAAGCCACAAACAAAAGCAGTGGCTTCAGTGAAACGGTTGGTGGATTTGCTGACTGAAGCAGGCAGTAAGCGAGATGGTAGGAGGTCCTTGGCTCCAGCCTAATCTGGGCCAATAGGATTGGGTCCATCTCCCCAGGTGTCTGGACAGGCCCACCCGACAACCTGCTCAGGTGGGCACCTTTAACGGGCTTTGCTATGAGCTGATGGGAAGTGTCCTCGAGATACATACGAACTACATTTGTATCTGTGGGATGTGCGATGTTATAACACAAATGATGCGTGTGCTTATGAAACATATGTAGCCTATTACTTTAATTTTTTAAACAGGTTTCTGGTAAAGTTATGATTTGGGCTAGTCTTCATTGGGTTGGGCAGATTTTAAGTTGTGATTGAGAATCCAAACTCTCTATTTGATCTGGCAACAATGAATGCTAATCCCTTCCATTTTAAAAGAGTTGATTTGTACCTGAAATGTTAATATCTGGTGGGAAGATGTCAGGGGAAGAAGAAGAGACGGTTGCTGTTTCCTCTGGATGACTCTTTAAACGTAGAGACATGGAAAGGACAAGGAAAAGTTATGGTTTAAATGTACAGGGACACATACAAGCACATTACATACAGTACAATTATTCAGTATTCTGTTTAAAGAAAGATCTATTGTGGTTGGCAGTATGAATTTGGAATTAATTGCATTCAATTACAATAAAAGAATAGGTGAGTTTGCACTATAATGATCAAATTAATAATTGACATCTGCGTCTTCATTTCTAGACCACAAAAATCTAAACAATGACAGACTGATCAAAGCATCTTAGTTGTAACAATAAGCATTACAGCTGATTAATGCATAATGGATGTAGAATATACATGTAAATGACTTCATCATCATCAGTATGGTGGCTGTGAGCAGACACCAGGTGGGGGTACCTCAGGGGATCGGTAGGGGGGTCTGTAGCGTGCGGACCCTGAGCTGCTGCCCGCTGCTCGCTGGGCCCCGTTGAGAAGGGAGGCGCTGCTGGGGAAGGAGCCCTTACCCGGAATAAAGGCTATCTCCACCACGCTGTCCTGGCTGAGGAGAGCGTGGACAGCGGGGCACGCGGTCAAACACCCACGCTGGGACTCCCCACAACGTTCACACTATCTTAACGCCTGGATATCACGCTCAAGAAAAGTTGGAGATGTATCTATTTTACGTTATTACTTGATTTTATTGTATGTTTGCTTTCGCTTTCTGCAACATCTTAAACACATTGCACTTTCTTTTTAACTTTGCCATTGTTTGCTTTTACCTATCTATTTTATTTTATTATTTCATTGTACTGTATGACTATGTTTCTATGTGAAGACCTTTAAGTCTGCCTCGTGTATGAAAAGTGCTATATCAATAAAGTTGCCTTGCCTTGCCTACTTGATAACTGCAGCCAGACCTACTGTGATCATTGAACCTCACTTTCACCATTTGGGCTGTTTTTACCCAGACACCTTTGCAATACCGAATCCTCTATTAACGCATCTGAACTCATTGCTGTAACTCGTTCTCGAGGCCGTCATTGATACATCATGTGGGCCGGTTCCTCACCTGAGCTTGACCTTCTTCAACATGCTTCTGGCCTCCTCGTGTGTGACACCTATCAACGACTCCTTGTTGATGGCGATGAGTTGGTCCCCAGGCCTCAAACGCCCGTCCTAGGGGTAAGTACACCGCTGACATGGTGGCTTTTGCTTTGTTTCCCTTGTTAGGGTACGCTTTTTCAAAGCAAAGCTTTGTTTTGTTTCTTTGTTTGTTTAGCAGCACATTCGGTCCTGTTGATGCCCGCCAAGATGCAGACGCAACAGCCTCGTATTCAACCTGGCTGGTGTCATAAACCCGCTAAGTGAGTCTGCACGGAAAGTACAGTAGGTCAAAAGAGAGATAACAAAGGACAAAGATACAGCTTTTAGTGTGCTGCTCACTAATGTAGGCTAGGCTTAGCGCAGATTAACTGCTCCATATCAGTCACATGTGTAACCAGTGAGTGATGTCTCCTCTTCCCTGGTGAAGGAAAAGGCATGAAGGGCATTGTGATTGTTCCGGGTCTGCGTCTGACACAGTGCAGAACACACGCTGATGCCCTGAACCATTGCAGGAGAATGGGGTTCAAATCAGCAGGTCTTCATTTTTCTCTAACATTCGGACTCCTCAACTCCACTGATGCCATTGAGCCTGACGTTTAATGGGCCCCAAAAAAGTGCTGTCCTTAAAATCGCGACACAGACGCTAGGGTTATTTCTCCTGGACACGGTCCTCGTTAACTAGAAATTCGACTGACCTGATGCAGATACAAAGTCAAATATTGTTATTATTAATATTATGTAAGTAATCTCTCTGAAAATCCTGGAACGTAGGCAAAGGCGGTCACAGGGATAAATGCTTTGTAACCTACTGACCCATACTCTGCGTAAGCTCACAACTCTTCTCCTGGACCTGCCAATCGAGTACTTTACGTGCAGGGACACCAAACCCCCCCTGCTTACCCGATGGCAATCTCCCCCGGACAGCACCTCCTGGATGAAGACTGCAGGCCCGTCGGGGCGGTTGGACCCCCCTCCCAGCGTGATCCCAAGGCTGCTGGCGTGTGCCAGGGTGATCAGCTGGATGACCCCCTCCCCCGGATGGCTGGGGGATGCGAGCACACCAACAGCGTTTGGTTTGGGTGTCACCGTGCTGGCGTGCTGGCGTAAGGCTCAGTTATGGTTCCTCGCCGACGCATCGCAGTGACCACGCAGACCCTTCGACGCAGTCTCAAACCAGTTTTGGTTCTGCGTAAGGTTCTAGTGAGCGGACCAATCAGAGCCCTTGCTGCTGCGTCGCCTAGACGCAAGGTTACAATTAATGGGTGGTCGCAAGGAGGGTGGTCGCAAGGAGGGTCCGCAAGGATGCAAGGGGTCCGCTAGACCCCCTAGTGGTGCGTGGACGTGGAACCATAACCAAGGCTGCGCAGAGCAAACACCAACGCTGTTACCTGAGGGAGCGCAGCAGTGCCCCGCTGCTGGTGTACGCGCTCTGGGACCCCGCAGGGCTCAGGAGCAGCGGGCTCTGGGACCGCGACGAGGAGCCCGACGACGTGCTCTCCAGCGGTCTGGTTCCTTCAGCCGGCGGGCAGGCGGGAGGTCAGGGGGAGAGGAGGAGGGGACAAGCTACCTCAAACACGCTTAGTGTGGTAGAGGATCTCCACAATCAAGGCATGGATGTCCTGATGCAATGTGAAGACTTCAGAAAGGAGACTTATCCCTTCAATGGAAGCTTAAAGTCGCTCGATCTCGTAGTAAACAATACCCTGGATATATCTGTACTCAATGCTGACTGATATCGATCATGAAATTAAATCCTATAGCTGACATATTCTAGGAATACAATCTACAGTCCAGCCCGCCCTTCTCTCTTTCTAACCCTCATCGTACTATCAGGACTCCCTAAACCCCTCCACCCGTGGCCCCGGCTGCAGTAATCCATGCAGCTGCAGAGCCAGTTAGAGCGACAGAACCCTGTAAGAGTTATCTTACTCTGGAAGCCTCCTGCCTACTAACCAGGAAGGGCAGAACCGTGGCTCATTTTAGGCTTTAGGCCAGGCAAGTCATTAACAACTATTGTTTATTTCCAATGAAGGCCTGGCAGGTGGAAAGGAGCCACAAGTGGCTGGAACATACAATGGTTATGAATACAAACCACACAAGAAGCAGAGATCAATAAGTTGAAGGAAAGCAGTTGTAGGAATCAGTTGTATGTGTGACTGCAGTCGTCGACTGCAGCAGATTCAGAAGATGGGGTTATTGGGAATGTAGAATACAATGCAAAACCTGGAACCACCAACCTTGTACTTGAATGGGAGAGTTTCGTGTTGATCCGGTGCTGCTGTTGGATCCATACTTTTCAAGTAGCTCAGCAAATTCTCTCCTAATTAGGGCATGAAACAGAAACATGTCACTGACTCCCTTATGTCAGTCAGTGATTCGCTACCAATGTTAATCACTCAGGACTGATGGACTGAAGATAAAATATGCACGGACCAGTACCAGTATTATGCAAGTTCTTCTCTTCCTGCACTGTGCAGTGAAGTCAAAGGTAAGGTGGTAAATGTACAATAGTATTGTAGTAGTAGCATAGTAGTAGTAGTATGATATAGTATAATTAATTAGTTTCCTGGTTAAGTGTATTTAGTTCTTCTGCAGTACATATCTGTACAATGCCTGAAGGACCTTTCAGACTGCTGTCAGGCCCTGGTCTGGGTCCATGGAGTGCATCCATTCTGACCGTGTGGAGAGGGTACCCTCAACCCAACCCAACATATAAGCAGAGAGCACGGTGTTTCATGTGTGACCTGTGCCATCCATCCATGCACGTGAATATGTAGAAGGGACAAAATGCATGCAACTTAGCGTTTACGCATCAGTGTAAGTTCTCTCCTGCTCTGGCTACGGAGGTGAATACAGAGAGCTCAGATTAACCCCCTGAGGTTTGCCTGATTGGAGGCACTACACTAGACTTATTCTGCCCCCATCACGCCAGCCAAGCTGCCTTTGTTGGCGCTATATCTGTAGAGTAGACCCATAGAGGTATGGTAGTTAGAGGTGCACTGATACAACACCTTATGTTCAATCAATAAAAGTGATCGCCTCAAAACGGATGTGTTTCCCTCCCAATCTGCCACCATATACCTCTGGAGTACCTGACCTATGAAGCCCATCCTGGACGATAGGCTCATCCCTGAAGGGGACACAGAAAGGTGGGCTGCAGTATCGCAGGCCTTTAATGCATTAGCTTTGTCATGTGACCTGTCAAAACCTTTTTGCTTAGCTGCAGGACGACCATCACAATCAGAGCTGTGACAGCTGACGAGGGGCTGACCTCCTTTCTACAGGTACACAGGCAATGCTAACAACAGCCAAGGTCTAAAACTGATGTGTGTTAATAATATTGGCAACAGTGTTGGTGTTATCCCTGTGGTGCGATTGAAGGGCCTGTTTGAGTGGAACACTCTTTAAGGGTTCTCTCAGTAGAAGAGCACTTACTTGGCTTCTTCATCTCTGGCAATCAGAAGTCGCATGTGATTCGTTGCAGAAGCTCCCCTCAAGACATCCACAGCTCTTCAAATGCAAACACACACACACACACACACACACACACACACACACACACACACACACACACACACACACACACACACACACACACACACACACACACACACATTCTTGTCAATAGACGGAGTTAACAGTAATTCATCATATTTGAATAATTTCACCTATGACAGAGTAATTACAAATGTATAGATGCTGTTTACTTGGCTAAAATACAAGATTACCTCTCACTTGTGACTCCTAACAGGCTGTCCCCGTTAACCTCCAAGATCTGGTCCCCTGCCTGGAGGTTTCCTGGGACATTTCAAGGATTTCAGGTGATAATGCTTTCAGGTGACAATGCTTTCAGGTGATAATGCTTGCCTTTTGCCATGCTGATCGATGGCCTGAGGTGAATTACACAGCCCTTGACTGGTTCACATCATATCTTACATTTACATCGTACGTTCAGTTTATCCACTGGGTTTATCTTCCCCAAATACGAAATCTCCTTTCATTGTTGACCCAATAATACACAGATATATCTCCGACTCAAACCCAAATATCCATGGGTTTTTCAATAACCTCATGGATCGTATCGCTGACAACTAAAGTAAGATGGCTAAAGAAATACCTCCTCCTACTAGTAACCAGAATAGGTCAGAATACGTCTTATTCTGGCCTCCAATCTCCAGTCACAACCTTCAACAACCTCATAGTAAACCTTTCACAAAAATACATATAGATATTATATTATACAGACAACTATAAAACATATTCTGTGAAGAGGTCAACTTTATACCATCTTAGAAAAGTTGCCAAAATCAAACCATTCCTTGATTTTTATCTCCTGCAGAGAGTGAAGAACACATTAATAGATTTACTTCTGCCTGGATGACTGCGACTCCCTGTGTTGGTGTCAGTGTGGCGGTACTGTGACTCCCTGTGTTGGTGTCAGTGTGGCGGTACTGTGACTCCCTGTGTTGGTGTCAGTGTGTCTGTGACTCCCTGTGTTGGTGTCAGTGTGGGTACTGTGACTCCCTGTGTTGGTGTCAGTGTGGCGGTACTGTGACTCCCTGTGTTGGTGTCAGTGTGGCGGTACTGTGACTCCCTGTGTTGGTGTCAGTGTGGCGGTACTGTGACTCCCTGTGTTGGTGTCAGTGTGTCTGTGACTCCCTGTGTTGGTGTCAGTGTGTCGGTACTGTGACTCCCTGTGTTGGTGTCAGTGTGGCGGTACTGTGACTCCCTGTGTTGGTGTCAGTGTGGGTACTGTGACTCCCTGTGTTGGTGTCAGTGTGGGTACTGTGACTCCCTGTGTTGGTGTCAGTGTGGGTACTGTGACTCCCTGTGTTGGTGTCAGTGTGGGTACTGTGACTCCCTGTGTTGGTGTCAGTGTGTCGGTACTGTGACTCCCTGTACTGGTGTCAGTGTGGGGACTGTGACTCCCTGTGTTGGTGTCAGTGTGGGTACTGTGACTCCCTGTGTTGGTGTCAGTGTGGGTACTGCGACTCCCTGTGTTGGTGTCATTGTGGGGACTGTGACTCCCTGTACTGGTGTCAGTGTGTCGGTACCCGTCCCATTGGCTGCGACTCCCTGTGTTGGTGTCAGTGTGTCGGTACCCGTCCCATTGACTGCTGGTCCAGAACTCTGCTGCTAGGCTACTTACATATTCCAGAAGAAAGAACCAACCTCCTCCTCACTGGCTCTAACATATTGATCAAGGTATGACTCAATTGGTTATCCCCCTCTTATAATTCTGATCTTCAGCATCCCAAGTGTCTCTCAGAGGGTAACATTAACCATCTTAACCCCGGTCCTTATCTTAACCTGCTGGCTGGTCCACAGTGACATCCCCAGGCTCCCCTCCCCGTCAGTGATGCCCTCCCTGTTTACTGTGGTCTGGAGCGTTTGGCTCCATCCATTTTTTGTTTCTGATATTACTAGTCCAAGATTTTGCATGCTTACTGTAGCTGTTTATTTTAAGTGTGCTATTTAAATAAACTGAAATTAAATTGCTTTCTTATTTGAACATATATATATATATATATATATATATATATATATATATATATATATATATATATATATATATATATATTCTGCTGCAATATACCATCCCTATCATTCTAGCAGCTATTTAAATATTTGATCCCACACATAATCAATCCTTTACTTTCAGAGAATGCTACTCTCCGAAGTGTTACGTTTCACAGACTACTTTAATAAGTCAGCAAGGCATGCACAGAAATTGAGGTCAAAGTAAAGCTTTGAACATTTTGTCTTCGTCTCCACACACACACACACACACACACACACACACACACACACACACACACACACACACACACACACACACACACACACACACACACACACACACACACACACACACACACACACACACACTACCCGCATAATGGGTGAGTTTTGCGTATGTATGTGTGGGCCTGCATGTAGCTGATTAAGGATGAGGCAAGGAGTTTTAGGGCTTAGAGAGAGGAATATTCCTTCAGACTACAATAGTCTAAACCCGGATTTGTCAATGGTGAGCAGGGTAACCAAGCTTGAAGCACGAAGTCTGCTGCCACTTCATGGTGCTTGGTTGAGTATTGCTTAATGCATAGCTCAGAACACTGCATTCAGCACCAACGGCACAATTTGCAGAATCAAGCTTGGCATCTATTTATATCTTGAAAGTGTAGCTATTTGTAATTGGTTTTCCAAAAAACAATCAAACCTAAATCAGCTAGTGCAAAAGACAAAAGCTAAACCAGAACATTTTGACAAAACAGAGAATGCCACTGCAACAATTGTCCAACTATCTTGATGACATTTGTGGTATTTCTTTATATCTTCCCTTTTTCCCTAATCATATCTTTTATTATCTGAAACATGTAAATGTCTCAGATACAAATACACTGGTCATCCACTACACCCTTTAAAGGTCCCGTGACATGCCACACTAATCACACTCGCACCTGGTGCCATGGGACCTTCTCAATGGTGGAGGACCAGTGACACAGCACATACAACACATCCACAATGAATTCTGTCTGATGAGAAGAAAGTCAATCTAGATTGAGTAGTGCGTGATTTTGACACAGGTTGTCTACATCTCTCAGACAACCATTCTTGGGTGTTTAGACAGAGGAAACATCTCTCTTTGCATCACATCCTCACAGACGTTTTCAGTTGAGCTTTGAACTCATTGTGTCACAAATTAAAGTAGATTTGGCTTCTCATTTTTGACGTTTTATTTTGGACATCAAAAGCAAACCGTGATCCGATTCAAGGCTGATGGTTCTAATAGACAACAACATTGCAAACTATTCAAAAGTACCTACCATCACTTGAAGCGATGCCACCAGGTAAAATCCGTTTGACATAGACACCAAACTCTTCTCCGGTGGTCTCCTTCACCCCTCCTATAACCTTTATTCCTGTTATGAATACAACAAAAGTTAATGATTTCCTCATTTGTTTTATTTAACTGAAGTACATTGCAAGTTGAAACCCCTGCTCATTCTAAAAATGGTTTTGCCCATCATCTAGTCTATTGTTTGTATATGTAATTTTGGCTTAATCTTGTCTAGGTCATGTTTGCAAACATTCATGTGATTGTAAAATCACAGTAGCGTTGGTTGTTAATGTAATCTATCGATAAAGCTTCTTCTTCTTCTTCTTCTTCTTCATTAAGGAATGTGGGGACTGCCCTCAAACTCCTCCATCTCCACCCTTTCACCAAATTGCATTAGATGTTCATAACTTTTGTATTCCTTCCTTGTTTTTATCGCTTCTTATTTCCTGTAGTAGTAAGTGATTGTGATAGCAGTAAGTAGTAAAGAGATGATGCTGTCAATATATACGTGAGCATATACAGCAAAGAGGGCCAGTAGCTAGAGAGCGTCGGTAGTCATTCCACATACACAAAGACAAAAGAAGCAGACAGCTTACCCAGGCCGTTCTCACATTCGTTGAACTCCAGAGCGTGCACGGCACGGTCCACTCCATACGGACCCATGAGTGTCCTGGGCACAGAGCAAACGGCAAGATTCTGTGTTAAGTTGCATCAAGTACTCGGGTATGTTATGTTTTTAGAATTAGCTAAACATCTCTTTGCACACTCAGCCGCAGTCCAATGCAGGTAGGGGGTCAAGCATCAGAGTGGAAGTGTTTAGTGATCCGATAGTGTGGAATATTGTCCAATAGAGGTTTTTAGACCAAGATGAATCAGAAAGAAATCAGTGGTACTTCAACAAGGTGTGCTTCTATGCACCTTCAACCTTCATAACCCTTTCAATGTTTCATCTTTAATGGAACAAACGAGTAATGATGTATAAAACGTATAAAACTGTTGAGAATTCTATCAGTCTGGTCTCCAAAGTTAAAGTTCATAAAGAGTCAGGCCTTGGTTAGGCTGTCATTTATTTCCACATAGTGCGTGTCCCTACGTACGTAGGTCAACACACCCCAGCCGATCTGATTGAATAACAACGCTCACGCTCTCTTCACTCTTGCCAAATCCAGTCGTCAGTGAAGCAGGAACATATCCTCTCCAGTAAAGCCTTTGCCTTTCTGATCATCTTCATTTAGGATAAACTGGTTTTGATTGCTTCAACTTGTTCAGTGGATTAGTGTAGTGGCAAAGTAAGCCACACTATTGTGATCTCTTCTCTGTTTTCTATTCTTCTTCTGACTAATCTTACTTCAGTTTTTGAGGGATTAAGACCCAACCACCGCCAAGAAAGGTGGGTAAATATCAGTGCAGTGTGCGTCCACATTTAATGACCAAAGAATGCATACTTTTGTTTTTATACATTTGTATAATATTATTATTTAATCTGAAACCAGAGGTAGGGAGGCTTCCAAAACGTTTCGTACCGCTCTGACCACAGGGGGCACTATAACTCACGGTAAGACCTGCACGGCCACGCCTCCCACCCCGTTTGCCAAGCAATTCTGAATCTTGGTATTTGGCCCTTATTTGACATGCTGAATTGTTTTGCCTGAAGGACCCATAAGATCCGTCTGGATGGATTGTGCGGTTCCTTGAAAATAAAGGAAATGTGTTATTTGAAAACTGACCCGTACCCCCAAATGACCCCAACTTGGGACACATGCTCCCTTATCATGCTTAATCCTAAATGTGTCCTTGTGAGATCAGGATGGCTCAGGAGGCTGCACCATATCCACTGGCCAATGGGTTGGCCCAGCCAATGACACTAACGGTTGCCCGCTTGCCCGGGGCAAGTAAAAAAAATGTTTGGGCAAATTGAGATTTTTTCTGGTTGCCCGAACGGGCAAGTGGATTTTGGGTGGATGTTAATATAAAGGCTATTTATTCAAATGTTTTTAGAAACTGCAGAACAACCTTTTGTTCCGCAAAATCACACAAAATAGAAGTATATCAGCGCTCTGTCTTCTCTTCTCTCGGAAAGCGAGTTAACAGACACGCATCGCTTTAGTGCGAATATGGCCAAGCCTTCTGTCACTCACTCGCAGTGCGGTCTCTGGCAGTGATTCGTAGGTGTTAGCTAAAGGTTAGCCAATACAGCTAGCATCTCAAGTGCAGCGCCTCCACGAACGGTTTAGGTAGAAGGAAAATGGAGTAGTGATGGAGGAGTGCAGTTTGGAAGTACTTTGGATTGAGGCAAATTATCAAGGAAAGTCATATGCAAGAAAACGGTTTTGAGTTTCATAACGGTGCACATGCACAGCAATAGCGATCTTTTTCACGAAATTGGACCCTCACAAACTCCCGTTGTGTGTCCCGTTGGTCTTCATGAAAAAAAACATAAGGGGTAACACTGTTTTTTTTTTATTGGTCGTCATGAAAAAAAACATAAGGGGTAACACTGTTGTTTTTTATTGGTCGTCATGAAAAAAAACATAAGGGGTAACACTGTTGTTTTTTATTGGTCGTCATGAAAAAAAACATAAGGGGTAACACTGTTGTTTTTTATTGGTCGTCATGAAAAAAAACATAAGGGGTAACACTGATGTTTTTTATTGGTCGTCATGAAAAAAACATAAGGGGTGACACTGTTGTTTTTTTATTGGTCGTCATGAAAAAAAACATAAGGGGTAACACTGTTGCCTTTGTCAAATAAAATATAAGGGGTAACACTGTCGTTTTTTATTGTTCATCATGAAAAAAAACATAAGGGAAATAATAGAAATACACACATACATTTTAATGTCATGTATATCCTCTTTATTGGTGATTGATTATTGTGTATTGTCATCGTCTCAGTGGTGCAGTGGAGAGCACTCTGCCTCACACACTGGAGACCGGGGTTCAATATCTGTGGAAAACACGATATCTTTAATTTTAAATGTAATGCTATCATGTTTATTGCACTGTCATATATAACCTCAGACATAATTAAAATTCAAATCTCAGTGGGAAGTGGAGAGAGCTGTGAGCTAACCCCTTGGAGACCGGGGTTCAAGTCCGGTTGATGTCTTCTGTTGGAAGACTCTTATCTCTATTTCATGTGAATTATAAAGTCAAGTATAACCTATAACACTGTTGTTTTTTATTGGTCGTCATGAAAAAAAACATAAGGGGTAACACTGTTGTTTTTTATTGGTCGTCATGAAAAAAAACATAAGGGGTAACACTGATGTTTTTTATTGGTCGTCATGAAAAAAAACATAAGGGGTGACCCTGTTGTTTTTTATTGGTCGTCATGAAAAAAAACATAAGGGGTAACACTGTTGCCTTCGTCATGAAAAAAAACATAAGGGGTAACACTGTTGTTTTTTATTGGTCGTCATGAAAAAAAATTAGGGGTAACACTGTTGTTTTTTATTGGTCGTCATGAAAAAAAACATAAGGGGTAACACTGATGTTTTTTATTGGTCGTCATGAAAAAAACATAAGGGGTGACACTGTTGTTTTTTTATTGGTCGTCATGAAAAAAAACATAAGGGGTAACACTGTTGCCTTTGTCAAATAAAATATAAGGGGTAACACTGTCGTTTTTTATTGTTCATCATGAAAAAAAACATAAGGGAAATAATAGAAATACACACATACATTTTAATGTCATGTATATCCTCTTTATTGGTGATTGATTATTGTGTATTGTCATCGTCTCAGTGGTGCAGTGGAGAGCACTCTGCCTCACACACTGGAGACCGGGGTTCAATATCTGTGGAAAACACGATATCTTTAATTTTAAATGTAATGCTATCATGTTTATTGCACTGTCATATATAACCTCAGACATAATTAAAATTCAAATCTCAGTGGGAAGTGGAGAGAGCTGTGAGCTAACCCCTTGGAGACCGGGGTTCAAGTCCGGTTGATGTCTTCTGTTGGAAGACTCTTATCTCTATTTCATGTGAATTATAAAGTCAAGTATAACCTATAACACTGTTGTTTTTTATTGGTCGTCATGAAAAAAAACATAAGGGGTAACACTGTTGTTTTTTATTGGTCGTCATGAAAAAAAACATAAGGGGTAACACTGATGTTTTTTATTGGTCGTCATGAAAAAAAACATAAGGGGTGACCCTGTTGTTTTTTATTGGTCGTCATGAAAAAAAACATAAGGGGTAACACTGTTGCCTTCGTCATGAAAAAAAACATAAGGGGTAACACTGTTGTTTTTTATTGGTCGTCATGAAAAAAAAAATTAGGGGTAACACTGTTGTTTTTTATTGGTCGTCATGAAAAAAAACATAAGGGGTAACACTGTTGTTTTTTATTGGTCGTCATGAAAAAAAACATAAGGGGTAACACTGTTGTTTTTTATTGGTCGTCATGAAAAAAAACATAAAGGGTAACACTGATGTTTTTTATTGGTCGTCATGAAAAAAAACATAAGGGGTAACACTGTTGTTTTTTATTGGTCGTCATGAAAAAAAACATAAGGGGTAACACTGTTGTTTTTTATTGGTCGTCATGAAAAAAAACATAAGGGGTAACACTGATGTTTTTTATTGGTCGTCATGAAAAAAAACATAAGGGGTAACACTGTTGTTTTTTATTGGTCGTCATGAAAAAAAACATAAGGGGTAACACTGATGTTTTTTATTGGTCGTCATGAAAAAAAACATAAAGGGTAACACTGATGTTTTTTATTGGTCGTCATGAAAAAAAACATAAGGGGTAACACTGTTGTTTTTTTATTGGTCGTCATGAAAAAAAACATAAGGGGTAACACTGTTGTTTTTTATTGGTCGTCATGAAAAAAAACATAAGGGGTAACACTGTTGATATTTATTAATTAAAACATAGGGGGTAACATTTTCGTTTTTATCAAATGAAACATGAGGGGTGACACTGTCGTTTTTCTTTGGTCTTCATGAAAAAAAACATAAGGGGTAACACTGTTGTTTTTTTATTGGTCGTCATGAAAAAAAACATAAGGGGTATCACTATTGTCAATGTCAAATAAAATATAAGGGGTAACACTGTCGTATTTTATTGGTCATCATTAAAAAAAGCATATTTGAAAAAAAAATAAAAATTGTCCTTGTCAAATAAAATATTTTCATCAGTCATCATGGCAAAAAAACATAAGGGGTAACACTGTCGAAATGTATCGAATAAAACATAGGGGGTAATTAAACATTAAAACACCTGCGGTTTATAGTCCAGTGCGGCTTATATATGTACACATAATTCAATTTATCTGCTGTGGCTTATACTCCGGTGCGCCTTATAGTTTGGAAAATACGGTATATATGTCATGAAAGCTGAGCCTCCACTTATTCCAACAGTCCAAACCATATCATTCTGTGACTAAAACTTGCAAATAACAACTTAAGAAGAAACGTCCCCTTTTTTTTTTAAAGGCACCCAGTGCAACTTTCGAGGCTTAAAAATAAACATTCAATTTCTAGTCTTTTTTACACGTAGTAAGTTTCAATAACTCCATACCATTACATACCGACATTTAAGCAGCAAAGATGAGACGTTGTTGTGTGGTGAGAACTGATACAAAATCGATAACAACAACAATGCCGCCATTTTCTTTATTTTTTGTAACCTACAATAAATAAAGCAGGCTTCCAGTCAATGGAAAAATGGCTTCTCCCCACCGGCGATTGTTGTTGTTTACGATTTTCTATCAGTTCTCACCACACAACGACGTCTCATCTTTGCTCCTTGAATGTCGATATGTAATGGTATGGAGTTATTGAAACTTACTACGTGTAAAAAAGACTAGAAATTGAATGTTTATTTTTCATTGAATGTTTACATAAAGTTGCACTGGGTGCCTTTAACAACCAAAAATGAAGTATTACCTTTGTGATTTTTGTCCACAAAGTTGATTCTGATCGAATAATATGGCGACACATGAGTGCCATAAAGCACTCATGTGATAAAAGATGCATTCGGGCGTATTATATTATTCCACAAGCGTAGAAATGAACTGCGAGCACGCAAATGATCTCTGCGCGCGCGCAAATTACCTCTGCACGCGCAAAACAGCCTCTCGCACGTAACTGCCTATCGCGAATGATGTTCTGCTCTCGCGCGCGAACTTAGTTTTGGCACTATGGGGGAGGGAACCAAGGCAGGGCGGGCTTTCCTATGATTGGCCGTTTCTGAAGCGTGATATTTGATTGACAGCCCTCCTCAGCCCTCCTCTCATTCAATTCTGAATTGTACAGTAAATGGCTGAAATGATAGTTACGTATTGTAACTCTAGATTCTATGAGTATAGGCGCAGCCTTTTAAGGCTATCGCTATTGGGTTATCCCTAGGCGTGAGCCGTAGCACTGAAAAATGTGCAATCCCCGCCTGCCAACAGCGTGGGCCTCAATTACGTCCGCGTGCGGCGTGCCTCAACGACGTCCGCATTTCGCAGATATAGTCGGGCGCCGGTGGACGTTTTGCTCCCAATAAACAGCTTTTCTTCAGCTATTTAAAGGACAATGAGGCACTTAAAAGATTGCCTCATTTACATAGGTAAGGCCAACAATGCCCATTAGCATTGTTGGCCAACCCATTTGGTTAGACCAAATATTAGGTCAGCCTAAAATGATGAATGCAATTCCTTCATTTTGTAGGATGTTCGTGGTGCACGGTTCAATTGTGTGTCACCATGAAAGTACTACTACTTCTAACATTATGACGACAAAAAAGATGCAACATTTTTGCAAGACATTAGTTCATTAAGAACACTCGTTGAGGGGTGTCTACATGAATAAACTATTTTGCCGCGGCAAATTAAACACAGAAGTACTTTCTTGGTCATCTCTTATTGTCATGCTAGTAAGCCCTTTCACTGATCCGAAAGTGCTAGTAAAGGGATTTACTCATCAGGCAATTGTTACTACGGAATACCATTTCATGTAATGATTATCAAACAGAGGCTGGTAGGCTGCGACTGACACACCAAATAACATCACATTATTACATTAGTTATTGGTTATTAGTTATTTTATACTAATTACCCTATCCGGGTGAAGGATATATCCAATGCAAAGGCAACACAATGCACTCACATTGCACAACAGAGACTTCAAAGCTGATGTTGACAATGAAACCGCTGACTATTATTTCAAGCGGAAGCAGCACTGAACAGCACCATGGAGGCACCACAACTAACACAAACTGCTGTTGTAACTGTGTCTCCATGCATCTCTCCTGTCTACTTTAAGAAAAATTAAAGATTGATTTAATTCCTTTCCAAACGGGGTACTTCTGGCTAAGCTCGCAGTGCCGATTTTCTTTTCCCTCAGGCTCAAGTTATCCAGGGTTGGCATTACATAACTCTCCAAAACCTCTTGGTTTCTGACATAGCGCAATAAGCACATTACCACATGGTAAGAACCAAAAACCGGACAGAAATTTCCACTTGCTTAGGATAGCACAAAACACAGTCTGGGTTCAATACATACTGGTAGTTAACAGCTTGAACCCAGAGGTAAATCACTGCTAAGACATATATTGCATTGATATATATGTGTACAATAATTGGTTGAAATAGTGACCCATCCTTGGTGATCTAGGCTTAGTCATTCTCTCCCACCAGCTCTGTCTCTTGTTGCCTATTTTTTTCCTTTATGTCCCTCCTTCCTTCACACTTTCTCAGACCTCACATACACACTCTTGTTGATCAAACAGTGTGTGTGTGTGTGTGTTTGTGTGTGGGTGGGAGGGGGGGGGGTTTGTCCTTGCACTTTGGTGCCATTATATACCTTAATTGGGTCTTAACCCTACCAGATACACCATACATACATTTTATACTACTATGTCATCATCCAAAATCAGACCGTGTAACCAAGGAACATCGCACAACAGAGATTACATTCTCAACTCTGGTGCCAATAGATAAGCTTGTTACTAGAGGCCCTGGCCGTGGAGTGAACATCGGCTTAGCTCAGGAGGTGGCGCGAGTTGACGTGTAACCATGAGGTTCGTAGTTCGATCCCCGGGTCATCCGAGTGTCTTGGTGGCAAGACACCTAATCCTACTGTCGCAACTACAAATTAGTGCATCACGTTGCCTAAAGATGCTATCTTGAATATCTTCCAGTGAATAAATATCAGTGAAGTCTGATGGCCAAATGAGGGAACACAATGCTGATTAAGCCCTTTGCCCACTGCTATTGCAGCTGTATTTCCAGTTTTATGAATGTTATAAACAGGGTGTTGGTGGCAATACTGTTTGTATAAAGAGAACAAATCATAAATCTTCAAGATTACAACTTTAGAGTTATGCTACTAGATGACATGTAAATCAGGAATAAAGTACAATATAAAGTCTATCCCAGTGTTCAAATTATGCGGGAGACAGCTGATCCGAAGGCAGGATTAACTTGGCATGGGGGCATCAGAAATGGCAGAGGGGGCACAGCAATTTCTCACTTGCTAATAACACAGGTGGCATAATAATCTATGATATATAATGCAGCTGCAGGACCCCGCTGCTGTCTTGCCTGGCTACTGCACCGCCTATAAACATGGACATGGAATTCACCAACAAGGCTGTCTTGCCACTAGAGTGCCGTAGCAGGTCTACTGCACATGACAAAAAAAAAGAGAGATTGGGTCACGGTCTGCCCACCCTCATCGATCTATTGCAAAGCAAGCAAGTAAACAATACCAAAACAACATTAACATCACATTTGCATCGAGCAATGCCCGTGAAGAAATAATTTCTCACGTATTACCGATATTTCCCCTTTCCAAAGAGCTACAAAATAATACAAGCCCAGCCTCTTCTTTTCCTAACTCAAAGGAGTGTCGATTCGTACATTCAAATCAGCTGCGCACTGAAATCTATTTTGTAGTAGTAGCCTACCTAATGGGAAAGCCAATCACAATCAACGTTGTTTTTTTCAGCTGGTAAAAGGTCTAACTTTGATGCGTCACGCGTGCGGTAGAGTGGATGAAGCGCTCAGACCCAATAACGCATCGGGTGCAGGGAAGGACAGATGGGCAGATTGCGCGATATTAAATATTGATACAAAACTAAGCGGGCACACTATTTGAACTGAGGGGGCATTGCACTCGTTTCCCCCCTCGTGGCCTGTGTGTCCCCCGAATTAAGTACATTTGGTGTCCACAACATCTTGAAGTAAATCCTTTGATTCACTTTACATCAATCGGACCCAATTAAATTCGCTCTACCATAACACCGATATGCGTAAAGATGCTACAAAAGTGTCGAATTGTACAGTGTTATTATCCTTCGTATTCTACTTCACAATAGTCAAAAGACAATATCTCGCGGCGGAGGATCTTACCTTAGTTGCGAAGTAGATCGATAGCTTTGGGCTACGAGCCCAACAATGGAGCGGAACGACCGACAACTGCTTTTCCCCGTCATGTATCGAGACCCCCCGACCCCGTCGAGACAATGGCCACGCAAGATGGATCAACATAATACAGCGTTGGCAGCAGATCAGTAGGCTTCACATATATTGGCCTATATATAGCCTCACGGGAACGCTTTCCTTTCAGCACCACCTCCGCTGACACGCGACCTGAGCGGGTTTTGAGACAGCGCTCGAGGCTGCCCTGACCTATAAGACTGCTTTCCGACTAGAGTTAAAAGGCTGAAACATTCAACAGATGTGCGAACCATTTACAACCCAGCAGCCAACTCACCACAATCAAAACAAAAGTTATTCCGTTTGGCTTTTACAGAAAAAACATTCATAACCTCATCCCGTCACGTTACCTGCTTATGATGACGGCTCCTTTGTACATGACAGAAAACGTTGGCATTTTGACACGAGCGCACTTCTCCGGACAACGGTCGCTCAGTTTTTCCCGCCCCTTTTTTTTTTACTTCTCGCGCCCTCCGTCGCGCTTGGTGGTCTCACCTCAGACGAATCGCATGCTTGTCTGTTGCCAGCCGTCGCCTTAACACCGGCCCTAGCGTGCTCATTAGTCAGTTCATTCAAAAACATCGATACCTTTAACCACACGCTAATGCCGTTACGTAAGAGATCACCAAAACCAAAGCTCCCTCACTCCTCACGCTCACGCGTCGCAGCTCGGTGTTATCTTATGGGAAGGCACCGCAGAAGTCAATCACAAGTTCTGTTCAGTCAGTTGCTCCTCTGTCTAGGAAATCTCACGACAGCCCGATTCAAATATCAGACCTCACCTCGATGAAGTGGATGAAATGTTTTGTTTAAATTAAAACTAAGAAGGAATCGAAATAAATACAAGTTAACCAATAATGCTTTTTTAATAAACATCATCACAATTGCGTTGTTTGTCTTCCCACGTGGCCCACATGGCTTTCTGAGTTTTCAATTTTTTTCATTTTCTGACATGACGTTGATGTTCAAAAGATTCGGTCGAAGCAGAGATGCCATATATGACACTCCTGTTCGACCACCACGTGCGAAGAGCTTTGCCAACACCAAGGGCTGGGATTTGATTATAAAACATGGGAAGAGCAAAGTGTGCACATGATACACTATATCCATGGGCACAGAGCCCCCGAAAGGGGGAGAAAAGAAGAAGATACGGACTAACCTAATAAAGAATCAAATGACAGTGCTGGAAGAAAATGACTAACCCTAACGAGAAGCACACCTAACAATACAAGCAGGATAAACCACCAAAATCCAAGCACAAATGGTCCCTTAACAAATGGAGCCACCACACCCAGACCCACTGCATACCAACAACAAAAAAAACACACACGACCTGGGCAAAGGCATATTAGGAACCCACAACATCGATGGTGGCCCAGAGAATGGAGACAAATCATACAAGAGGCAGAAAGATAAGACAAGGCCATGGAAATTACTAGTATAAACAATCAAAAAAGCAATACTAGCTTTGCAGACAGAGGTATTTTCAGGGACCAATGCACATCCAACCCCTTGCAATATACCCATGCCCAATGGCAGGACAAGCGGCCAACCCGTCAACTACAAAGCTGGGTACGGGCTCGACCGAGCCAAAGCAATTCAGGAAGATGGTGACGAGGCCCAGGAGAAGCCGAAAGGTCAAATCCAGATGTAGCGGACGACCAAAATGACGCCCAAACCTCAGAACACAATGGAATGGTCTACGCCAGCTGCCACTGATAGAGAGGGAGAGTCACCCGTCAAAACTAAGACAACAATTAGTTGGTGACCAGGAAGAAGCAGCAGGGAGTAGGAGCCTCCCACAACACCAGCCTTTCAACTCCAGGCAGACATGCCCCACTGTAGCCTCCAACTCTGCAGACAGCATCATAGACAAACAGATTGGGTCAGAGAGATGAAGCCATTGTCAACAGAGGCATGTTTCACATCGGAGTAAGGTGTACAATGCCTTTGGAGTGAGTTTGGGCTGAGACTGAGGCATCTGAACTTTGTTTTTGGGAAGGCTGTACAAAGACTAACTTGCATTGACATCAATACAATGCATTGCATGTTTGACAGGGTCAATTACTTTCATGCACGAAGCATTAGGACTCTTTGACTATTGCAGGAACCAGCAAATAAAGGATTGAACACTGCATTTCGGCTGTATGGTCTGTTTGGGACAAAGGCCTTGTGTCTACATGTTTGTATATAAAGTGTGTGCGTGTGTGTGGCTGAGAGGCTCTGTCGGTGCCCTCCACTCCTGAGCCCGAGGTAACCTCCGGCGTAAGGGACGGCCCAGGAAGGTCGTCTGCACTGGGCGGGCAAGCTTAGTTTGAGAGAGCCACAGGTGGCACTACCGACGCCACGATCAGCCTGAAGTTAAGGAGATTAGTGACCTCCATGGCTTCCTTAAGATGACTCTCGGCCCCCCCATTGGAGAAGAAGAATAAGCGTAGTATAGTAGGCAAGGAGTAGTGGAGCAGCATTTGACAGCTTGGCCAGAAGTAAAACAGAGGTCAGTGTGGCACTCGGGGCGTCGGTTGCCCTTGCAGGGCTTAACTTCAGGCCAGACACTTTCCCAATGATCTTCTTATCAGGTAGAATCATGGCCGCCACCCGTGTCATCCATGACAGCGTGCTCCTTGATAACCAAAACATCCGGCTCAGCCAAGGTGGATCATGGGCCAGTCTGGGACGGACCAGTCCCTGACACCCCGGGCCCGACCAAAGGCCACACCAGCCAAACACATCCAACTAATAAATAGAATTTGGGTTGAGAATTAGGTTTGTTGGTGTGATAATCTGAATGTTATATGAATAATAACATTGTGATGTTAAACCTCATGTAGGCTATCAATCATTGCAATTTATACATAATAAGTAAATAAACACGTGTGTAGCTCCATTCATGATTCCGTGCAGACTATTTCTCCAGATTCAAATGGGGTAATAAAAAAAGTACAATGGATTAATTTGGTTACGTATTTTATCTTTGCAAATTGTTGAAAGTAACATAAACTACTTACTAAATCCAATCTCGAATTGAGTGCATAAGATAAGTGATCTACAATGTTCATAGACACATGACTATGCTCAGTGTTTGTGTTGGGTCTAAGAAACTGAGTGCACCATCAAGTACAAGGAATGACCATGCATGAGCTTTAATCCAGTATGACAGATAAGATGTTTGTTGAAGCCTGAAAGAGATGGATAAATAGGGTCTCAAAGAACACCCTAGCTTCAAGTCATATGGGTGGCGTCTGGGAAAGATGAATTTGTGCCATCAGAAGTGTCTTAAAATCCATTCTCCAACAATCAGCCAGACAACTTAGTCCTCCCTGCAGACGTTTCTATACGAGGTCATGGCGGTTGTGGATAGCAGACCTTTCATCATTGATCATCTGAATGATCCATTCAGTCCAGAGCCGCTGACTCCAAACCACATCCTGACCATGGAGTCTACAATAATCTCCCCAGCTCCTGGAAAGGTTTTCAAGGAAGATCTTCACCTCTGCAAGAGATGGCGTAGAGTCCAACCCTTAGGCTGCCACTTCTGGACATGGTGGAAAAGAGTAGAGTAGAAGAATACCTCCTTAATCTCTTACACAGACAGAAGTGGATTAAAGACTGCAGAAACGCTAAGGTCAATGACGTTGTTCTCCTGCAAGATAGTGCTACACCACAAATCCAATGGAAGGTGGCAAAGGTTGTCAAAGTGTACCCAGGGAAGGATGGAAGAGTGAGAATACTTAAGTTGCTAATCAGCGACTCAACTCTGGATGGAAAGGGAAGAAGCAGAACAACCAAACCTGTTCTCCCGGACAGGCCAATTCAGAAGACCCTGTTGGAAGCCGGCTGAAGACTCCAGACACCCTTCACTCTCCTGTTTATTAGTTGATTCATTGAAAAACGGTGTTTCTTGAATGAATGTCTTTATATGCAGTATGTTTGTTTTTCTAAGTCAATGATATCACTCATGATTTGGTGGGAGTGTGACTGCCTCACTTGTCGGAACTATTTACTTCGGATTATGCGTTCCGCATATCATGATTAAATGATGCACTTGACACGATGGAGAAGAGCAGTATGGCATGAGCTCTCAAGCTCAGAGCGAGCTTGAGAAAACAAGGACAAGGATGAAGGGAAGAGACTTAGAACCTATTAAGTGTTAAGCAGCCTACAATTAGCATGTAATCACCCTAGCGCTATCATACTATAGAGTGTAGCAGTGCGCTTCGCTCTATAGTATGACAACCTCAGTAGCCATAATGTCGTAACCATCCAAGGAATACTTACCCAGATCCAGAAGATTGTGAAACGATGGTATACGCTCCTGTAGAAGCCAGTTTCCTTTTTGTTTTTGCTCCAAATAATATATATTATAAATATATATGTTATTCACTGTAACAAACTGACATAAAAAATATCAAATATACAGCCAGTAGCTGAACATAGATCAGCATTTATTTGTTTACGCATAAATGCTGTAAATTACACACTGTAAAGGATTTCTATTGCATGATTGTTATGACCACGAATAACACTGTGCAACCCCACGATAGAATTCACCATATAACGTTATCTAAACCTGTTTGTGGTATCAACTCTTCTAAACGTTGAAAGTTAACGGTGCCTTGACTAAGTTTAGTTGCGGTAATGCCATTAAATGAATAAACATGATTAAACTTAATGTGATTACAACTCACATCCATTACCTCGCCCCTGAACATGATTGCTGCGGAGCAGCGTTTGAAATGGTGGACATAACAAATCCCATGGGCCAACACTAGACATTATCAAACTAAGACTTTTGTTATTGTTTTGATTGAGAGCCCCCTATCGACAGAAAATTACAAATGATGCCTTTAATTGAATGACATCACAGGATCATAAAATATCACACCCCTTCATTATAGGAGCTATCCTCACAGAGCAATAATATTAATCCATTGTTGAGGGTAGCCCAGAACTTCAAAAATCAATTTCCCTCTGAACTTTTATCCATAAATCTGCACATGTGGTTGTTCATATGGGATTATTCCATCATGGCTGAGAAATTAACCATAGGCCAGGAGAGAAGCTAAACACGCACGCGCACACGCGCACACGCACGCGCGCGCGCGCACACACACACACACACACACACACACACACACACACACACACACACACACACACACACACACACACACACACACACACACACACACACACACACACACACACACAGTTTGAGAAACAACTTTGGTATGGTGTGTATGTGATGTGTGAAAAAGAGCATGAAGGAGGGAGAGAGGTCCATGAAGGCAAAAATAAGCATGGGGGACCATTTATTTGCATGAGCAATGCTGCCCCCTGTAGATAAAGTGGTGGAAGTGCATTGTACTGTTCGTCTGATAAAGCATATTTGGGGTGCATGTTATTATAATTAAGTGAAATTTCACTACTCACTGAGGACTAAATATTTTGGAATTACACGCCTACGCTTTTTGTTGAAGGACCATCGGCTCTGTCTGTTTATTCTCTACATTGGAAAGTATAGGAAAGTATAAACCGCTACATAAAAACGAATTTATGTATGCGGCTCCATCCAACTGAGTTTTTCATAAATACAGTTACTAATGTATAAATGATATTATAAATGATGAGGATATTTTTTTGAATAAAACATATTCCTCATCCTTTTAAGTGGATCAGTTATATAAAATATCTCACACATATCTTATTTCCTCAATTGTGAACTGTTGCGGAGAGATCCCCGACAGCTGATCTTTTGAAAATATTATATGCATTTTTCGATTTTTTGGGGGATAGTTTTTGTGAAATGGTTTTGGTATCTTTTATTAAGACTATTATCATTATTGTTGGACATGATTTAGCTATAATTCTTCAGTTACACCTAAAATCAGTTAACATGTATATGTAAAGTTTATCACTTGACTTCAAATCAAATAACTAAAATAGTATTGGCAAAAAGCTGGTTGTACTTGCATGTTTATCCAACTTGAATGCATGACTACGTATTATGTTTTGTGTCAATCAAACATTGCATTCAACAGTTGGAAATATGTCATTCAGCGCCACTATCTGAATAAATTCCAACATTCATTGACTTATAATGAAATGCCAAACAAAGTGGCAAACAATCCTGAATGTTATCCAAATGTCACAATTGATATGAAACTATTATTCTTTAGTTTTACTTAATTGAGAATTGGTTAGCTTCTAGTCAGCTAATTAGGGCCAATTAGTCTCTTTACATTTTCTAACATCAAAGTACATACAAGGTCAGAGTACACAATTAATCAACTATGCTAAATAGACACAATGAAAAAGTCAACTAAGCATAGAGGCATCAATAAATCGGAGCACAAAACACCAAGATGCACTCCCCAAGGGCAGACGGGTCAGCGTTTATACCCGCTAAACATCTCTGGTAGAATCAAGTGTGGATCCCAGAGCCGTCAGCCGCCCACCCCCTGGTGATCAATAGGCAGAGTCAGGAAGGGACTCCACTGGGATCAATAAAGGCTCAATTTAAATTGGATCTTATTATTTTCCTTCATATATGAGAAATGCAGCTGATTTTTCCAAGATGTAAGCCTTGATAAGTACATGTATCATTGAAGCATAAAGTATGGATAATGTGGTCTTAAACCGGTGACGTGTTCTACTATGAGGCCACAACATCCAAGTCCAGCTAACATTTCATATGGATTTCAATGCATTCATTTTGATTAAACATGAACTTGAACTTAGCTCTGTAAATCGCTGCTGACCATTATTGCCATTGTAAGACAGTCAAAGCATTTTAATATATGTAGCTACTACATATGTTAATGGATTCAGAATAGACGTTCGGAATTGTATCATGATATTAAAATGCAACTAGAGAATCTTCTTGTCACCAGCTTCCGTAACATCCTTGGCTAGGAGTATCTGCGAATCTGTGTGGCCTTTGGAAGAAAGAGTTCATTCTTTCAGCTGTGATGTGGCAGACCATTTTTTTTAAATTTCATATATTTACATATAATATTTTTGCTATAAACTTAAAAGAAAATGTTTGTTCCTCACCAGTCCAAACCTATAGAGTACAGTTACATTTTATAATTAAACAGTAGGCTACAAACTAGAAGTATTGCATTTGAGAAATCAAGTCCCTTATTTATTTTGGTTTCTTGGTGTATTTGGGAGAACATATAATAACAGAAGTGACCCAGCATTGGGTCAATATTCAACTCCTGTATCAGTCCATACAAAATTAGAAAGCTCTAAGTCATTGTCATTGTGCCTGCAACTTGTTTAATGAGTTGTCTTAAGCCTGTGTTGCTATATTCGATTATATTTTCCAATGTTTGGTAAGCACAGTGTTGTATGAGTGTTATTGTAGTTATAAAGATAGAAGTTATAATCATTGTAGTGATAATAATGGAAATAGATTGGATTTGTTTACTTAATAGCTTAATGTATCGAACTTAGGCTGGGAGAATGTTCAGTTAATAAATTATGGTCTTATTGCTATTGCATTAATCCTGTTAACCAAAACAAAATGCAAGGTCTAAAAATATATATATATAAAGTCTAGAAATGCATTATCTTCCTGAGTATCTTAGAGATAGCCATGTAACAATTTGTGGCAGAGGTGCCTGGACCAACTTTGATGACACAGCACACATATATCAAACCATAACACTTTTTTTCATGGAGACAAAATAGTATCTATCTTAATTTGCTAGATATGTTTTGTAAAACCTGTCTGGAAATGATGATTTTCCCATTATGCTAAGATAAAATAATGCATAAATCCATACATCCAGACCACTCATCTCGAGGGTTAGCCTATAGGCTCCCAGGGAATAAGCTAAACAGAGGACGTTACCTACAGTGCACCCTTAACCCAATCCACATTTCACAATGCCTACAATGAATATCCTGACTGCAACCAAGAATGACCAGGTGCCAGCTCCAAGCCTACACTAGAGCCCCGGTGAAACACCTACCTGTCCTTAAAGGTGGGGTTCATCCTGAGAGGGAATAGTCCGAGGTCCACAGGCTTGCTATCAGGATTAAACTCTAAAGCTCCCGAGACATAAATCAGAAAGTAGTCCCACAACTCGGGAAGCTTCTTGGAGTTGAGTATCATTGAATAAACTTTATTTTACCTCTGTCTGATTGGAAACAGAATTGTATGCATCAAGTATTTTTTCTTCAGAGGAGTTTTCAAAATGACTATCATGCCTCAATAAAGCTTTATTTTGACCATTGGTTGCCAACGCAGCATCGAATCTCAGGGGTCAGAGGCTGACTCCTCCCCCTGAGATCGACAAATGAAAGCAAAGGATGCCCTGGAGCACATTTTATCCTGCTCTTTCTCTCACACCAAGGATGCCACCAAGGGCGCCATTGCATGCTCAGTGACTTCAATAATGGCCACATTCAGATTAAACTATAGAAGGAGAATTACACTTACCAGTAGATGAGCGAGAGTCCATCGAAACGCTCAAGCTCTCTGCCCCTTTGTTTCAGAAGAGACATATAGATTCCAAAATATGGTCAAATTCTTCAGCTCAACTCGGGTCAATAGGAGCTTAAGTAAAAAAAAAAAAAAGACATTCCAGAGATGGGAATAGAGTCATCCCTAGCTTCGCGCTCGAAGTGAATTGACGCGCTGAGAGCTAGGCCGCTTCCCCCAGCTGACTAGGTGGATGTGTCAGCACTCATTTCCCTTCAAATCAATACGACAGATAGTTCGCAGTTGGGGGAGAGGTCCAGTGTGTTTGTTTATAACCTGACGTCTACACAACAACCGATTTTACTGCTGACTGACCCTAACCTGTCTGACAAAATATTAATCACACTGTCCCAATATCCGCTCTAAGGGTCAACATGACATACAACACTGTGTGCATGTTGGTAACTGTCTGTGATGCCCTTGGAGGGGAAAAGCGCACACAGGACCTGACAGAGGCACGCGTGTGTGCTCAGTAATAGCATCTCAGTTCAAACGTGTGCTCCCTTAAGTGTACAATAATATTCAAACATAGGACTAGTTCCCATTTTTTGGAAGTAGTTAATAAAAAGGCAAGAGGCGTGGTGGCATATTTGGATTCCTGCCTTCCTCCCTCACTATGTTTCCCCCTGTTGAGAAGGACTGCACCCACCTATGACTGACAAGCAAGATGGATTCCCAGACCCCATCATGGAAGACATGCCCTGGTTGGTCAGTAATTAGCCGAAGGTGGTCTAGAAATGAAATGGGCTCACAGAGGCAGGAGCAGTCAAATGGACATTCTCACAGCGCATCCCTTAAATGACTTTTTCAATTAAATGCTGGATCCATAGTGCTGTTATAGGTCCCAGAGCAGTGAGACATATCTGTGTACATTAATGCAAATTCTTATCAAGAACACACGCAAATAGTGGGCGTTAAGGAGGCTGAATTACATGACGATCTACATTAACTTGAGTAGAGATCCTGCCAACCAACACCAATAACATGAAAATGTAAAGCTACATTTTTGATCAAGCAAATGTTTTTGATGAAGGTTGAGGAAGAGGAACAATCCAAATCAAACTTCTTCAAATGATATATTTAGGGATAAGCCAAATTCAAAATAAAACAATGCTTTAGGTTTGTTTGTATGTTGAGTGGAACCCAAAAATGAGTGTCTCCAAAGAGGGCAAAAATAGGACTTGGGATGGCAGCTCTTTGAGAAAAGGCTCCAGTTGGGCTTGGTACTGGTTTCATGGTAGGCTGCTGGTTGTTTAGTACCATGAGCAGGAGCAGCTTCAGACCTGGAGCGGTAGCAGCTGTTACACCAGCAAACAGCAATCACGACACACTGGTTTAAAAGAGGAGAAGCCTGGTGAGGTTAAAGCAACGAGGTCCACGACAGAACAGAAAGGAACGTTTAAAATAGAAGACACCCATTTGAAAAGTCTGGTGTAAAAGAAACATGTCAGGGTAGCTTATGATAACCAGAGGACGGGCGGACATATTGTGGCAACAGACGCAGCTGGTGGTGGAAGGCATAATGCCCTGCCTACACCAAAGCTTTTGGTCGGGCCTACGGACACGCGCCGACTCGGATCGATGAGAGCTGCAACTATTAGCCCGCCTGACCAGCAGCAGACGGAAGTACCGTGCTCAGCTAAAGGCTAAAATAGACTTGAGGTCTATTTTGAAACGTGTCAAAGCGTCCCACCTCACTAGAATCCATGGATTCATGCGTTGGTTTGTGTTTTAGAAGGTGTGTGTTTTTGTGTGTGCGGGGGAAGAGGCCGGCGGCTAAAAAGTATTTAGCAGCTATTCAGCAAACTGTTTCAATGTTTAAACAAGGCCAAGATATACCATAAAGCTCTACCTGATAATACAAAAGGGTAGGTCATCGAAATAAAACATGAATGGAATAGGTTGTGTTAGTAGTAGGACATTGCACACCCTGACTAGATACAATGTACTTGGAAAGCAGCAAGGATTATGGAACATATCACTTCCCTGCTGATTCTATTACACTGGCTCTCTGTGCAACAACTATAAACTATAAACAAACTATAACAGTGTATTACTATAATTTAAAGCTCTGCATAATCCATCCACTGTTTACCTCCCAGACCAACTCCAGACTCCGTGGAGATCCTTTGCCCAAGGATCCCTGCCCACTTACATGCCTGAGTGGGTTAGGGTTAGGGTTAGGGTGCCTGCTCTGGTATGCCTTACCTACCGCCTTATCTAAGCAGGTGACCGAGAACTCAACCTTTGTGGACATTGTGCATGACTGAGTACATGGAGGATTAATAGATATATTGTTGTTGTCTAAGATGTAGGATATTAACCCGGAGGGAGCGCTGGGCCGTGTTATGATGATGGATTGATTTATGATGTCAATGGCAGTTCTGATGTCAAGAAGTTGAGGACGGTCAGCCAAGAGTATATGGATGGTTACTATGATGAGGGAAGTCTCATCGTTCTCAATGCTGTGATTTGTCCCGAAGGCACACAAAGCATACATGTAATGGGAATCAAGGTGTTTAGATGGTGTCCAGCTGCAGCTCACTCAGTCCATCACTGTAATGGGACTCAAGGTGTTTAGATGGTGTCCAGCTGCAGCTCACTCAGTCCATCACTGTAATGGGAATCAAGGTGTTTAGATGTTGTCCAGCTGCAGCTCACTCAGTCCATCACTTCAGGCCAGCGAGGCAGCGGCCTCATTCCACTTTGGGGACTTATTTTGGACTCCTACAGACAAAGGATGCAGGGTGTCGGTGTTGAATATCCAGTTTATTGCAAAATGATGATAATGGACATAGCAAGTGTGCTCCGCTGCCATCCAGAAGATCTCCCAGAGGACGTGTGGAGATGTTTGGCTCACCAATTGTCATGTGTGGAAGGAATAAGGAACAGTTCACTTGAAAATTTCTAAATGGATAAATATTTGTCTCACCCTATAATCTTTGGGCCAATGTTGATTGCAAAAAGTGCACCTCTTCTGTGGCTCATTTTAGTTTCATAATGATCCTTACTCCCTGAAGTCAAACAGCAGAAGTTAAGTGACAATACGCACTTAACTTCTGGAAGCGACCGCCTCCAACGAAGGCGGTCGCTTCTCTCTCTGCTCTCTCTGCTCCCTCCTGGGCCTTATCTCTCCTTCCTCTGCTCTTTGTCTCTGTCCTGTGCTGTCTCTTCTAAATCTGTCGGAGCCTCTCTCTGCATTTCTATCTGAAACCTAAATTATGGATCTGATTGGCTGGTCTGTCAACTCTATTGATCAAATTTTCTCGACGAGAAAAATGGGCAAAGGAGAGCCCGCCTGCCCTGACGGAACGTTTCCAGCGGGATACGTGATGGACTCCTGGAAGGAGTGGAGGCCCCTGTGTCTCGCCATACTTTCCGTCGAGGATGTTGAAGACGTCTACATAATTGGGATCATGATAACAGGATTCCTGCTGTTTGGAGTTTGCGGGCTCCTGTTCTATCGCAAAGCTAGGGAGGCGATGGCAGCATGTTCGGCTATTGAGAAGCTGCCCGACATTGATGGATTGTGCCGGGCTGCCGACACACAGACTCATTTGATGTGCGAACTAAATCGCAAGTTGGATACCATTCTGGTGAAGTTGGATCGGGCTTAAACGGGCCACCGAAATTCGGCGAATTCGGCTTTTTTGGAATCTGGAATTTGGAATATTGCAGAGAGTATCAGAGAGACTTTTGCAGAGTCGGCCTGACCCAAAGCAATCGTTATCTTTATTCGGCTCCCCCACTTGGGCCTTGGAAGGCTGATATCTCTCCACTCCACTTGTTGTTATGCAGACAGATGCCCTGCCCCCCCCCCCCCCCCCCCCACTATCCTCTTCCTCCCGTGAACTTTGTCTCTGGATCAGAACTCTTCGTGGTCGTCTCCACGGCAACGGTCGTGTCCTCGTCACCAGCATCAGACGGGAGAGACACTGTTGAGTCTGGTCGGAGATGAGTCCTTGGGCTCACACACACACACACACACACACACACACACACACACACACACACACACACACACACACACACACACACACACACACACACACACACACACACACACACACACACACACACACACACACACACACACTCCCTGGACTCGCCGCCTTCTGGACTCCTCCCCCTCTCCGTCCCTCGTGACAGTACAGTACGCCGTGAGTGATGCGATGCGCCCGCTGGCCGCGTCCTCCTCCCGGGGTCTGAGCTGTGACACCTCCCCTCCCCAACTCCCTTCCCCCCTCCCACACGTGTTTGTGATGTTCTTGATATGTTGCTTCTGTGTTGAGGTGTTTTTTGCTAATCCCTACACTGTGCCCCCCTTAGAGGAGCGTAGTTTGGGAATGACCTTTCCTTCCCCTCGTTTACCCTCTTGTTTACCCTTTTCTTATCCACCGAGGGGGCGCATGCGCCCCGAGCGGCTCTCCGGCCCGTCTCCACACACTGTCTTGGATGTTTCTTGGATGAGATGTAACTGGTAATAATTTCACTGCTCTGGCAATGACAATAAAGTATACATTCATTCATTCATTCAAAGACTGCTGGCCCATTTCTAGGTGAACTAAATATGCGAGAGTAGTCCTACACAGTCGTTCACACAGGGTGTTTATGCTTTGCTGGACAGGACTTGTGTGAGTGGGTATACCGACTTCTCCAGGCACCACTACACCGCTTGTTAAGACAGAAGAATGACAAATTCTCCACATACTGTCCCTAATGCTAATTTAAGATGAGATATGACTTGGCTTCTCACGGGTATTTCAGATAATACAATCAAACAGGGAGTGAGTTTCAGACAATGACAGTTCAGTTCAGTTCAGTTCAGTTCAGTTCAGTTCAGTGAGTGAGTGAGTGAGTGAGTGAGTGAGTGAGTGAGTGAGTGAGTGAGTGAGTGAGAGAGCAAAGAACCAGCAGCCAAATGCAAATGCCATAGCCAGTCAAAACAAATCAAATCATATCAAATAGGACACTGCACTTTGAGGATAAATGGTTGAAAGAGTATAATTGACTCCATTAAAGCCCACCATAAAGGGGGCCTTCTGCTTCTATTGTGCAAAAAACATTGCAACAAATAATTGAACTTCTGTCAAATATGATCTTGTTGTACAAAACACAGGTCAGAAATGACAGAACAAGGCAAAAGAAAATCAATATGTATCATCCCAAATGTTTTGCTACTGTGTTTTGCGACTCCAGAGTTGGTGAACACGAGCCATTGTGTCTTGGCTTTAGTTCTTCCCTCAACGACTAGCTTGGCATACGCATTACATTTGTTGCGGTTCCTCTACAATCCCTCGACGTAGCGAGTATGTCATATATATCTTTTTCTGTTTCAGCAACATACTTACGCAAATAAAGTGTTAAGATACAATGTGTAAATTCTATCTTGCATGCATTGATTAACGAGTCCAGTGAAACGTTTGTCTTTCCCACATAACACAGGACTGGAAGACAAACACTTTAACATCTAGGCCAAGGGGTTGTGTGGTCACACACAACCCATTGTTTGTAACCAGACCGAGTGAGGTCAAAGCCCTCTTTACAACATCCCACTAGGACTGTGGGAAGGCAAGCATCCATATTTTCAGAGCCCAAGGTCAAAAGTATTGAAATACTAAGGCGGCGGTGAGTCATGAAGCTTAAAGTATGCTAGGTGGGGTAAGTGAAACCAGGGTGGAGCTGAGAGCCCGAGGAATGCTTTGAATCAGAGAAACCTGTCAATCAAGTCCCAGAATGTAGGTCCAGGGGAGATCTGCATCTCAATAGACATATAGACGTGCACATGGAAGAAAACATTGACTCCTTAACACACACCATTTGGCCTAGATGTTAAAGTGCTTGTCTTCCAGTCCTGGGTAGCGGTGTTATGTGGGAAAGACAAACGTTTCACTGGACCCGTTAATCAATACATGCGGACCGAGTTTTCTCAAATTTCTGCACCAAACCTTGCATTCTGTATCTTTAGAATTTAGGTTGGGGGATCTCCGATAGATAAATCGACATGTACATGGAAGAATGCATTGACTCTTTAACACCTGGAGTCTTGTTGAATGCAATATCTCGTTTCAAAACTTCTAATCATCTTCAGTAAGATTAATATCGGATATATTACAATTTTTGGTTTCAACAGGCGCAGACCAAAATGCCTCTGGATAAAGATGAACATACCTACAACCCATCAGAGCCATGAAATGTGCGATACATCAGGGCGGAAGCCATCGTTGTTTATAATATGCCGTCACTGCCATGCGACCCCGCATGTGGCGGTAAGGGGTGTCCTCAGGAGTGACAGAGAAGGAGTCAGCTCCGCCTCCTTTTATGAAATATATGCAACAAAAAAAAACAATGAGTGAAGGTGGAAGGGAGGAGGGAGCGTGTCCTCTGAATCCTGCAGAACAGGTTATGGCATGCAGGTGAGGTGGTGGTAACACTCCTTTCTGTGCCATACCACGGTGAGGCGTGGTGCATAATTGTCTCATAACAGTGTCTGATGACCCATGCACACAGAGATATGGCAGCGCAGGAATGCTGCTGCTGGTGTGTGCGTGGTTTGGGTTTTTGTGTTTGTGTGTGTGTGTTGCTAAGCATGCGTTTTTTAGATTGCTCTGTCAGTTACTTTTTCTGCCCGTCATTGATTGTGTTCCTGGAGATAATGGGGTACGGTGTGTGTGTGTGTGTGGGGGGGGGAAGTCAATAAAGTATTCCACTTACACTAAACTATAATAATACTATAATGCATCTTTATATTCAAAATGTACACTGGAACTCAATGCAACCAATGCAAGTGTGTATTTCCTTCTCTTGCGTGACAGTAGAAGGATTCTTTCTACTGTCCTCACTAGCTGCCAGGGGTGGAGTGACTTTAGCTTGGAAACAGAACGTCCCTGTTCTTGAACAAACACAGGAATTAAAATATCTGAAAAGTTTTCTGAGTCAGTCACTTCGTGCTTAGTTGCATCTATGTCGACGGAGCCATGTGTGATTGTGATAGGGACAGAAACTATGAAACTGAAACTATGTATGATACGTGCAAACATAATGTGTTAGCCCATGGCTCATTTCTGTTTACACAGAGTAGACTATGTATTTGTGTGAGCCCATATGGGTGAGTGTGTTCACGTGGGTGTGTGTTCACGTGGGTGTGTATGTGTGTGTGTGTGCGTGCATGTGGCATGTGGCCCAAGTTTGTGACTGGGCCAAGACATCCCTGTTCTAGACACACCCTTTATCTGGTCACAGTGATCAAGTCAACCTCTTCAACCCAGAACCACCTAGGGTGTGGCAAGAACGCCTTCAAAGACCTTGTGAGTGGTCTGCAAAGCCCTCCCTCCTTCCCAAAAGATAACATTTCAATGACTATATTAATGGATCCCTGATACAGAACACTAGATAGGAAGTTGAAATTCATGTGTGTGTGTGTGTGTGTGTGTGTGTGTGTGTGTGTGTGTGTGTGTGTGTGTGTGTGTGTGTGTGTGTGCAAATGTGTATGTGTGAGTGTAACAGAGTTGACATGGGTCCTGGTAAACCATTTCGCCTAGCGGTTAAATTGTCTTCAAACCCCGGGTAGCAGTGTGGGAGAGCCAACTGTTTCACTTGTACCGTGAATCAATGCATGCAGACCCAGGTTTCTCAAATTTCTGCACCAAACCTTGCAGTTTGTATCCTTCAATTTTGTAAACAAAAACAAAAACTCAATAGTCAAGAGTACGATTAGCGTATGTCAAAAACATATTAGAAGAGCCAATCCTAAGATGGAGACGAATGTGTGCAACCCCATTTATTTTCCCAACAGTTAATTTCACTTTGGCAACATGGTGCCAAAGTGAAGGTCTATTTCTTTATTATTTCTTGCCCTGCTGTTTAGATGTCAAACGTCAGAAGGATTCCAGTATTATCCCTCTCCCCTGCTTTTCATTTGAACTTGAGTCTCATTGTTCATAATATACAAATATAAAAGTTGTCAGTAAGCGATTTTTGGATGCAACATTCTTTGTATCTTTCATGGCTAAGGGGCACAAAAGTGTGTGTGTTTTTTTATTGAGTGTGAGCTTGTCTGTGTGTGTGTACGTGTGCGTGTCTCACATGTGTGTATCTCACATGTGTGTGTGTGTGTGTGAAATAATTGTGTAAAGTAGTAAGTAAAGTATATAGTACTCAGTATGGTCTTCATCTGTATGGAAGAACCTGTGGTAACCATCCCATATTAAATGCCACTGGACAGGGCCGTCAGGTATCAGGGCAGCATGACAGGCACACCTCAGGGCTCCACCTCTGCAGGGAATGCATGGCTGTAGCGTTGACAATAGAGGATACCAACTCCTTCAACTGCATTCTGTAAGGGGAGTAGACACCCGTGACCGACACAAAGCTGTCACTCCATAGTCACACACACACACATACACAAGTACATGCACACGCACACACGTACAGACGCACGCACCCACACAGACACATGCACGTACACACCCACACACACACACACACACACACACACACACACACACAACCACATAATGTAAAATAAATGATTGTTCCCAGATGATCTGTAAAGTTTTGTATGTAATTGCCTCTGTGCTTTTAAAGTAATGATAGAAGATAGTCAGAACCTGATGGCATTCAGTGCTGGCTGAATCTTAGTGATCATCATCAGAATGTGGTTGTGCCAGTCGAAGCCATTGAGGCATTCCATTCAAGGGACACAAGGTCTCGCAGGCCCACACCCTATGAGTGCGTTTTCCTGTTTGTTTACTGTATACTTTACCTATATTGTATGCTCCAGTTGAGCTCCCCAACTACTACTACTGTACTCAAGCTTATAAGTTTATATACGTATAATAAAAAGGTAAAGTTTTTAAAAGCCCAAAAAAGGCCCAAATAGAACCCAACTTAGTAAGTGGTGAACTGATCTTCTGGTATCTTTGAAGGTGGGCTTGGTGTGGGGTTAATGATTGAGGCTCTATTGACGACAGCACTATCAACAGGGGAAGCCAGGGCTGATGGGGTGAAGGGTCGTGACGACGCACTACAATGCTGCACAATGTTGTACATGCAACACCCTGCCTTCCTGTCTCTCTTCTACTCTCACATAGCCTCACCTGGTAGAAAAGGAACACGTCTCTCCTCAAATAACACAGGTGTCTTTATTAACCCTTTCATTTTTTATTAGTTTTTCCCGAGGTGCAGATGTTATTCAATGTTTGGCAAGTCACTAGTTGTTTTATTTCAAAAAAAATAATGAACCATTATGTTACCGGGTGTATCGTCCGAGAGTAGCCGTCAAATGGTCATCCAGCCAGCTGATTAAAAACTGTAACTTAACTTGTAATGATAAGCATTTTGGAATACTTTTGAAGTCTTGACTGAGGGCATACATGTTTTTTGTTAGTAATTATTAAGCCTACAGTTTTTCTTAATATTTCATTGGAGTTGATCTCTTTTATTTTAAATGTTTTTATTTAATTAAATTTTATGAATTATACATTTCATGTTCATGAATTCTATTTTGTAGATGTACGGTTATGTATAATAAATGATTTATTCATCTAATTTGTTCTGTGTGAAGATTGAAAGGAATTGGTGACAGCGCTGGAGAATAATCTCGAGAGTTGAAACATGTCGCCTGGTGTTCTTTTATCCTAAGGGAGCAAGAATCCCACCACTCTACATCTCACTGCACCGGCTGACACATCCAAGTTCAGTTCCTTGTCGTTAAAGCCCAGGGTGTCGTCTCCATGTCTGCACGCATAGGGTCTATCCTACTCCATGGGGTGGGGTTCGCTTTCCTCAGAGAACACACCCACCTCTTCTGATACCATCCTGGTGCGATCCGTGCACCTTGGAGTGCTTAGTGTCTTTGTGTCCTACAGGTTAAGATACGGGGAGGTCAAATTCGTTCCGGGGACATTTGTGACAGACATACTCAAGATTTCTGACATACTCAAGATTTCTGATCCCTGTTTCATTCATCACAATGAAGCTTGAGCTGCATATTAGGAAATACTCGGTCACTATCGTTCCAAGTTTTTATCCTAATGCCAGAATTAAAGAATGGAATTCGTGTGGAAGTGTTGTGTTACTACAATGTTATGTATTTCATACGTTTTCTGGTCAAACATTGACACACACACACACACACACACACACACACACACACACACACACACACACACACACACACACACACACACACACACACACACACACACACAGAAGAATAATCTTAAACAGACATGTCTGACAGGCTCCACCAGTGTCCCTGGACAGACCCAACTCTCCATGTCACTGAGGGTGTGTTCGTTTTATTGTAGGCTACGTTTCCTTAATGTTCAATTACCTACACGCTGTCACATCGGGCTCAGCGTTTCACAGACCCAAACATAGTATACATACAATGCATACTAAAAAATGTTTCAAGCTTGTGTACAGATTGCGTTTAAATGTAAGAATTCTTTATTTACACAAAAGGCTCCTATACCTTTCTGTAAAAACAGGGAAACCAAAGAGCTGGAGCCGATCCAGCTGGAAACTGTACATTTTCCTGCTGCATTACAACCTTACCTCACTGTTTTAATCTCTTATTTTCACAAAAGCCTTGGGGACGGGCGTTGCCAATTAGAATTCCTTATAAACACTATGGTAGTTGCATCATAGCTGCTGTTAGTATGAGAGCAGAGAACAAATACAATGAAGATTGTATTTTTCCCTATCAAATCAAGCATTAATAAATAAATAAATAAACTGTTGCCTGATCGACTTAAGAAAAAGGGAGGTGTGTATGACAGGGAAAAGAGGCTATGCCGTCAGACACACCCACACGTCGTCGACTGGTGACAGGTGAGGCCACAGACCGGTACTTGGTCCCACCTCCACTTGAAGAGCAGGTAACAAAGTTAATAAAGCAGGTGTAAACGTCACCGCAGTAGGGTGTTCTGCCGGATCTCACTCGCAAAGTATCGTTGGGTTGACAGGAGGGAGGTAGGCTGCTGTCGCTTACTTAGTCAGTTCGTTTGGTGTCTTTTTGGAGCATATGCGTGAGGAGGACAACCTATACGGACGTACAACAGCAAGAAGTCACACGAAGCTCGACCGTTCTGACGGGATTGTCCTGCCCTCTCGAAGCCATCGATAGGTGAACTCGGAAGGAACGAGCTGTCACGATGTTCAAAAGTCGAAAGTCGAAAACCAGCGTTGTGATCACGCAGCCGAACCAGACGTGAGTTTTCATTTTTAAAGTTTTTCTACATGTTTTTAGAAATTATATAAAACGTGCGATTGTTGACACGTACGGTAATCAATGACTTTGCATGTAAAAGTGTACGATGTTGCGCCGTGTTGCGCTATATAGGCCACTGTACGTTAGTGCACGAATTTACTGAAATGACTGCATGTAAAAGCGAATGCAAAGCCAATTCTTCAAGTGAACCAGTGGGTGCGGTCTTATGTTTTGTATTGAAGGAGTGTAGTGGTAACTGGTTTGATAAGTTTCGCAAGGAATTGACATAGTTGACTGCAACCTCTCCCACGGCCCAACCCCAACCAACTTTTGAGCTTTACTTTGTTTTATTTTAAGTGCAAAGACTGTATTCTTTGTCAAGTAGAACAATATTTTGAGAAGGTAGGTGGTCTATGTGTGTACATGGAGATCCACTGTCATTCATTCCTTCTCTTGGAGGATTAAACTCTACTCGATAAGGGTATTCAGATAAGTAGACGCCTTTATCTAAAGCTGAAGGCCTTTTGTCAAACTCGAGTAAACTTTAGTCATTTAGCAACAATGATTCCTTAGATTGGAGACTTGTTGTCATATCAGGAAAAAGCAGTAGAGCATGAGAGATGTAGAAACTAAAAAGCTTGTTTGGAGTGTAATCTAATGGTTTCCGGTGGGTGTGAGCCACCTTTAGACTCATCAAGGCCATGGAATCTTAGTAATGCAGCTCCACCTTACAATCAACACATATGACTACCACCAGGTCGGCGGAACTTCAAAGTATAGAACTACTATTACTATTGGGATTCCAAAGATGTTGTTCAGCATTAGAGTTGACGTTGTATCGGAGTAGATCTCGGAGACCTGCGTTTGCCTCTCTTTGGCAGCACCTGTGAAAATATAAAGGGTGTCGCTGCGCGCACAAGCGGGTTGAAGAGCAGGTGTGTCGCTGCTGCTGCGCCTACTCTCCCCGGCAGAACAACCACTGCTGGCTGATGGAAAACACGTCATTTGAATGAATGACGCCACCGACACCCAGGAACATTCATAATACATTCATAATACATAATGCATGCTTTCATCAGTGAACCGTAGGCTCAATCCCCATTGTGTAACCTCATTCGTTACCTCATTAGATGTGGTTTGGGGTTGATGCTATGTGTCTGTGGTTCAAGATCAAAGAAAGTGCTGCATTGAAATAGATTTGCTCCAGGATTATAGTTGATGTTGTATTGTCTGTGGTTAAGGATTAAACGTAGAGTTGCATTAAAACAGATTTGGTTCAGGATTAAACCTGGTGTTGCATTTAAACTAGGGGATTTAGAAATCTCTGAAGATGAAACAGAATCCTTTTGGGAGTCCAACACCTTTCTGCCTCAAACTTCTACCTACTTCTCTTCAATTTATTCTAACACGTAGTTCTGATCGCTCAAAACATGTGGCTTGCATGAAACTGCTACTGTAACGTTCCACATCAACATGTATACGATGCACATCAAAAAGCACCTCAAAACTCAATAATACACTTGCCAATATTGTTCAAAGCAACAATCGCTCAACGAAATGTACGTTATTCTGACGCCGACGCTGTCTTCTTACGTGTCAGGCCTCTGATTCAGAGATACAGGCCAGTTATCTAGAACCAGCTGCTCAGTGCTGTATCTTTATTCATATTCTTATAACTGTATTCCTGTTATCTTGGTTTGATTCTACACTCCTACTCGGACCTGCAGCTCTCCCCATTTCATTTCCACGGCTGCTGCTGCTCTGACTCCTGGATTTCCCTCCGGGGATTACTAATGGTTTATCTTTATTGCTTCCGGAATTCTGGGATGCAATGTAAAAGCACACACGGAGGCAGCATTACCTGTTTTTGTTTATCCTAATTAATTGTCCATTTTCAAATATGCAGAGCGATAAAGAGAAATCAGACTAAACCCTCAAGCTATTAGAGTTTAACAACACCTTCAACCCATCTATTGTGCTTGTTTAAACTTGTTCCTGTAAAGAGCAAGTTTGGTCCATAAACCCACATCGGTGTGTGGGCTCAAACCAGAAAATGGCTCCCACTTCTCAACAATGTTGCACAACTTTGAACTGCAAAACAAACCTGGTTGCTTGCGAGTAAATTAGGCCAACATGTAGCTACTTATTTTGCATTTAGTTTTACATGCACAACATATTGCTAATGCTATAGCTGTTGAAGCTGTATGACGTATCCTCCATGCCGTAGGAGAGAAACAGAAACCTGTATGTCTCTTGCTTAGTCCTGCCCATATCTAAGCTGTAGGTGTAAGGCTCTATGGATGACTTTTTGAAACTAGTTATTCTGGCAGTTGCATTTGTAATGCGTTTGTATTTTCTTCAGTTCTATAACAAAAGATAAAATGTAAAAAATCCAAAAGTTGTGCCAGGAGGGCTGATGGGTTAGATGAGCAGCAGGCTGTAAACAGGTTTCTGCCGGGGATGGTGTAAAAAATAAATATATATTTACTCACATTACCTTTGACTTACATAATGAACAATACTCAGCAGCACAGAAACACAGAGCAGATGTATAAAAACCCTGGAGCATCAAATACTTTGCTTGAATTATTGTTGTTGTTCTTTGAGCCAATGCTTGGTTTCAATTAGTAAGCATTCCGATTATTTCAACTGTGGAGCTCACTCACATTCTTGTTAGAGTTCAGATTTTTGCACTTTTCAATATTTATGGGTAAAGAAACGACCACAAAACCTTCAGTTATGTGGTCTTCAATCAACTTTATTCTAACAATTTTTAATCAACCATCCTTATTTCTTTCTATAATTTCCCTACAGGACGGCTCCGTCTACAGAGCTGGCAGCTCTGATAGAGAAGCTCCAGAAGAATGCTGATAAAGTGGAGAAGAACATCTATGAGACGGAGCAGAACCTCAATAAGGTACACACCAATAATACCTCTCACATAACGGTTGAACCTACATTAAAGATGATGAGAGCCTTCGTATGTGTATTCTTTCTTCATTTAATAAAATGCAAGTTTTAGGTTCAGTCAAACATGATTCTTCCTCCTCATCGTCAAACCCCTTATCCGGGGGGGGGGATTCAACTCTGATGGGGGGATCCCGAGGCATTCCAGGCCAGTGTTGAGAAATCACCTCTCCACCAAGTTCTGGGTCTCCCCTCATCGGTCTCCTCCCCTTGGTCATGCCAGGACCCACTCCCTAGGGGGACGCCCCTCGTCGGACCCCCTAGGGGGACGCCCGGCGGGCTGAGCCCCCTCGTCGGACCCCCTAGGGGGACGCCCGGCGGGCTGAGCCCCCTCGTCGGACCCCCTAGGGGGACGCCCGGCGGGCTGAGCCCCCTCGTCGGACCCCCTAGGGGGACGCCCGGCGGGCTGAGCCCCCTAGGGGGGCGCCCGGCGGGCTGAGCCCCCTCGTCGGACCCCCTAGGGGGGCGCCCGGCGGGCTGAGCCCCCTCGTCGGACCCCCTAGGGGGACGCCCGGCGGGCTGAGCCCCCTCGTCGGACCCCCTAGGGGGACGCCCGGCGGGCTGAGCCCCCTCGTCGGACCCCCTAGGGGGACGCCCGGCGGGCTGAGCCCCCTCGTCGGACCCCCTAGGGGGACGCCCGGCGGGCTGAGCCCCCTCGTCGGACCCCCTAGGGGGTCGCCCGGCGGGCTGAGCCCCCTCGTCGGACTCCTTTCTAAGCAGAGGAGCATGATTCAACCTAACGGGTTTGTTTAAATAGTGTTGTTCTCCTCTTCTTCTCCCCGACAGGATGTGAGTAAGATAAATGAGGGAAAGCAGCCTCTTTATCAAGATGATACCAACAAGCGGATCCTGAACTCCCTGGAGCTGCTCAACGGCCTGGATGACGATGCCGTCAACACCAAACGCCTCCAGCATCCACAGGCGGAGATGATCGACAAGGAGTAAGTTCAAACTGAACGTAGGACGGCTAGCAGGGATGAAAGGTATTCCCAGGACACACGCACCACCCATTACAGCGGCCCCCTTTGCTGCGGAATAGCTCCCAGACGCAGCTATTCCACCGACAGGGGAATAGCTGTTCCTCAGCACTGGGTTTATCTTTACTCCCAAAGACACACAAACACACAGACACTGGTTTAAGAGAAGATTCTGTTTATGTGTGCTTTTGCGCCCCCTTCAGGTGAACTGGTGCCTACCACTTAACTGACCACTTATTGTACTTATTGTCCAATCAAACCAAACTCAGCTCATCCTCCAACGCAGCACCATTTGTCCTCCAAACGTTGCCTTTCTTTAAAATGTCCTTCATAAACACAGTCCGGGATCGTGCAACTCACTGATTTTCTACCTCAACCATCAACCGCACCCTGAATCACAACGTGAGGTTGATAGTCTGCAGAGGGATATAACAACAGTTATTTCATTGTGTGTGAGACGGGTGTGCCACGTTATTCCCACAGTGGGATCGTGACCCCAACCTACACCCTACGCCTTATGATACGGGTGTGCCACGTTATCCCCACTTCGGGATTGTGACCCCAACCTACACCCTACGCCTTAGCCGGCCTACAATGTCAGTTTGCAGGAATGCAACTACTAGTGAAGATATTTTTTAACAAGGAGCATATTTTTTCCCCCTGCAATATGCAACAACTACTAACCCGCCGTTCCCTTACGCCTAAGGCAATAAGACACGATGCGACGCTTGCATGCACGGTCTAGAAGGGGGATTACAATTGCATTAGGTATCCAAAGTTGGTTCACATGGTTCATATATGTATTGTCCAATAGGCTTACTGCAAAATAGCTCTATGTACTTTTAATTCATGTGAAGGGGCCCTTAGGTGATGTGACACTTGGTATTCGATTTTTGTATCATAGATGCCCTCTCTAGTACTAATAATCTATGTTGTGATGCATGTCTGATATCAGTGATAGTACTCCTCATCCCTAGCCTTTTCTACTGAATGAACTTTCTAAAGTATTTGTACGCCTACGTCTGTCCCAGTATGAAACAGCTGCGTGAGAGGGTGATGAAGCTCAAAGAGGACCATGACCACATCTACCATCTGACTCGCTCGGACGCCAGGCCAAGCATCAACTGGGGGAAGATCATTGATGAGAAAACGGTATTCACACAAGCTAATTACTTTGGAGACAATCAAAGGTCTTTTCTTGGAAAACTTGAATCCCACTAGACTGAACCGGGAGTGCTTCATCCGAACAAGAGCAAACGTATATCCTGGTTTCTGCCTGTAGGACAACCTGGCCAACAAAGGATTTGGCCAGGACCTGCCGACGGTGGAGAATGAGGTGGAGGATCACAACATCCTTCACAGCGAGGTGGAGGCCTTGGCACCACACATCTCTGACAACGAGGACAAGGTCAGGATTCCACAAGCTCACGATGAATGATGTGATGGACTGCACACACACAATGTCAAAAAGACAAACAAACGTATGTCTTTTTTCATACTTGTGCTCTTCTTTCTAGGAATACGTCAGTGGACTGCAGACTAAATACAACAAGCTCCTGGTAATTATAGCATTCATCACATGCAGGGCGCAGGTTGCGGGGGGAAATGGGACGGGGGGGGTGCAACATGGCATGTAACAACTACACAGTAGGCATAGAAAAAGACATGGCAATAAACTACCACATAGTAGGCATGCAAAAGGAGATGGCAAGCAACAACTACATAGTAGGCATGCAAAGGAACATGGAAAGCAACAACTGAAATATGTGATATGTGATAAACAGCAAGAATAGCAAAAATACACATAGCATTAAAACAATACTGTGCACTGTACTGTAACTCAAACAAATGAGAAGTACTCACCATACACATAGTTTTGTGGTCGTCACTATGTAACAATGCAATAATGAAAAGGAAAAAAACCTGAATCATTGGTTCAATTTTTTTCCAATATGAATCATGCTGGGTCAAGAACATTCCTTCAATAATTATATATAAACGTGATACGTCTGCAGGATTGCAGGCCAGGCTTGAGGCCCTAGAGGTGTGAGGCCCTCTGCGGTCACACACGTCGCACGGCCCATATGACGGTTCTGATTACATGTACAAGTTGCACGTTAGCCCCAAAGCTATCGTCACCCTTCCCAGCACTCATCAAACCGGCCTGTCGTCCTCTTCTGGATGTTTTTCTCTATTTGTCACATCGCTCAGGGGCCTCTGTACAGACAATTATTTGCACGCTTGTACAACATTGTGTAAACATTGACAATTACGAGCACACTCACAATATCTCTGTTTACTCGCTAACAAAGCTTTAGTTGAATTCTGACGAAAGAAGGCGCGGCTGATGATGTGTTGTGTCTCTTGACGGTATAGTCCAACTCCAGCGCTCGCCAGCGCCACCTGCTGAGCCTGCGGGACTACATGCAGCGCTGCACCAACGAGCTGTACTGGATGGACCAGCAGGCTGAGGAGCGGGTCAACTACGACTGGAGCGACTCCAACCTGGACTACCCCGCCCGCCAGAGGCAGTACGAGGTACAAACCATCAAACTATGACATCAAACTAACAACTATGCTCTTACTACAACCGTGCTCTTACAACACAAGGGTTGGACAGGTTGGACGGGTATAACTGAAGGAATGGTACAAAGAGTACCATGCAAATAAAGAGCATATCTACGGAATAGGACATGTTAAAACAAAGATAATTGTATCACATCCGGCCCCATCAACCCACGTGTAGACTTTAGAAGGCATGCTCCACTTTCCCTATCAACTCACTGTTTGAAGTTACAGACTACGGTTTAAGAAAATGAGCATGTCAACCACACTTGGCCTTTTAAGGTGACTTGTTCGGTCAGATGCCCGAGATCAAAACCCAGGTATAATGTCCACACTTGAATTGGAACTCTGTAGCCAGATCTGTGTTCGGATTTCATGTTCCAACAAAATTCTTCCCGGTAGGATAACTGTGCTGAAATGGCACTTAGAAAAGCCCTTCTTGCTATTTAGGTTTGGTATTAAGCAGTGAAAGGCTTTTGCAATTGCGCAGCCATTCATTATTGTTGAGAGGTTGTAAAACAGACACACTCGTTAATGATGACTGGCTGGCCTGGGGAGATGGAGGTCCCCTCGTTTATATAGTTTGTTATTAAAGGGTTTTAATAATTAACGTATTTCAGCAGCTATTTCAATGTTCAACAATGCCAATAAATCCGTCCCCTTCGATAGTGCTTGTGTGAATAGCACTAGTCCTGCGCTTTTTTTAAAACAACACTAGAAATGAAAAGGAACAATGATCAGTTGGTAAAATCCGACAGCTCAGATAAGGCATGGGAAGATAAGCATTAGCCTATGAATTTCATTATTTTTTACTCCAAACATTCAAATATTCGTTAATACCGTAACGATTATCCGGAACTTGGCAATATGTATTCGTGCCAGCCCTCGTGGATAATCAACGAGCCAAATTAACAACAAACGTTTGGAGGAAAGGGGAGAGGAGTTGGAAACAGAAATCTAACATTATAATAACGTAAAGAATTGGCACACTAAAATCCGAACATTTCTGAACACTGTGTGCTGAACCAAGCACTTGCTCGTGTTGCTCTCGACATGCCACTGATGTGTCACAGAATGTGAAATGGCAGTTGAAAAAGCTATGCAACGCTTGGCTATGTGATACTTTCAGGATCAATGTAGCTCCAGGCTAATATTTTGCCCCTACCAATGCTGTAGCAACATGACCTGGAAGACCCGTTTTTATTCAGACCTGCTGATACCACAGCGACATCTCACACCTTTTAAGCCAATCTGATGAAAAGGAACACAGACAGCCAACTTCTCCTATCCACAAAAGTGTTGGGATTCTTCTGTAATGGATAATAACTTTGTGTGGCATCCTATAGCTGATATGTAAACTAAATATGTAAATTCCTATATATTTTCTTTTATTCCCTTCATATTAAAGCAATGCAAAAAAACGATATAAAATGCAAGTTTTGCTATATCAAGCTAGGCTAGTCTAAACATTGAAAACAAACAGCTCTGCTCCTCAGCTGCTTGTTCTCCCTGTTCTCTCTTCAAGGTTGTATCAGCGATCCTAGGCCGAAACATGATTATCACATTCATCTGATCTTTTCCACACAATCCGCTAGCTGGCCACCCCATAAGCAGGCCGTCAAAAAAACATGTCTCTTTAGGCAGCCTATGCCCCGAGATCGTACACACAAACCAAAATAAATAGTATTCCAACCAATCACCGACAGAGGGTGGTTGTTGTTGAGTTTTGCGCTGTGTTTATGATAGTTTTATACTGGATGCATTAACACGGTAGGGCGGGGCGAGCCTGCTCTGTTTGTTTGGGATCTTGCTTCAAATACCAACAGTGACGTCACCCAACATCGATGATACTACCTTTAAGCCCGTCCAAGCATGTTTTCTGATAGGCTACGAGGTAGAAAGTCATGTGTATTATTTTGATAATATCAACCAGGTACGTGCATATCAACCAGAATGGTTCGCTCAGCTGAAAAATCTTAGAATATTCGATTCAAGATTCTAGAATAGCATTTTAGCCTTCTTATTAGTGTCGACACTTTGTTTAAAAAACAAATCTTGTATTTTGAACTTTAAGATGATTTATTTCTATGAATACTATTCTATTTTACTATTCATACCAAAGAAAAATAAGGGAGGAAGTTGCATGCCTCATGTTTTGCTAGCTTCGGCTTCACAAGGCTAATTCCTCCCATGTTACAGAACTTCATCAGTAAGTGCCTCGAGTCCAAGGAGGCCACCATTACCAAGCTCAACGACGATGGGGAGAATCTGATGGCCTCCGGGCACCCTGGCAAGAATGTCATCGAGGTATAGTGTACTATTGTTTGATCTTATTGACTGTTTGATCTAGTGGCTACACACTGGGGCAGTGCTGTGTTCCAGCCCACGTTCAGTCCCCCACACGGCGTACAGCTGAAGCTATCTGTGGTGTTCCCTCAGGCCCACATGGAAGCAGTACATGCCGACTGGAAGGAGTACCTTAACCTTCTCATCTGTGAGGAAAACCACCTGAAACACATGGATGAGTACCACAAGGTATGTGAATACCTCAACCTAATGCCATGTTGTGGACACTCAACCAAGGAGGGGGTTATACAACATATATAACCCCATATTAGTATATTATTAGTGCATATAACATGCACTAATAGATTATTCTATTTTGAGATTCCTGGTTCTTGTTTATTTGTGCATGCATAAGGCAGTACAATACTTGAAGCCATTCATGTCAACTTTATTTTATGTTTATGTTATGAGGTAATACCAACATGTGTTTGGAAGGACCATAAAGGAGGAGCAGATGAGACAATGATTGATTCATTGAGAATACTTACATGAATAATTCCAGGATGGTATTGATGCAACGTTCTTTATATTTTGTGGAAACGGTAACATGGAATCTGTAGAATCAGAATCAGAATGCGTTACTTCAGGTACGTTTTCAGATCAAAGGAATTACGGTAATCATGGTAGGTTTGTGATTTAAAATAAAGAACATTTCCTCAGATTCAGTTATGGTCTGGGGGTTTGATAGTAGGTATTAGTATTAGTAGCAGTAGGTGTTGGTAGACATCAGCCTCCTGCCAGAGGGGAGTGGTAGTAGTAGTTAGTAGGTATTGTTGATCCAGTATCAACACTTATCTGTGTGTTTGCTTGTTGTTTATAGTATAACAAAGAGGCCCGCGACACTCAGGACCTGCTGAAAAGAATGGAGACCGAAATCAACCAGAAGTACAGCCCAGACTTCAAAGACATGTACCAGATGGACGGACTCATCCAGGAACTGGATGTGAGTGTACCGTTTGTGTCATGTCCAGAGGCTCTTCCACACATAGGCACCGCTAGTTATTTCCGTATTCACATGCAGCTACGTTCTAGAACCTTCCAGTCTCGCGCCCTTTCACACAGGGCATACCAATGCCGGAATAGATGGGCGAAGAGACAGTCCCACAGATAATACAACACGTATGGACTGCGGATGTCACGGACTGAAAAGAGATCCCTTATATCGGATACTGTCAATCTGACAACCGTCTGACCACACTGTCTGTTTTTGAGCCATTCTTGAAAAAAAAAGAGCTAGTTTGCAACAAAAACAAAAGAAGTTAAGATAAACATGGAGGATTCAAGAACATCATTAGCAGCTTCACATGCCTATCCCGGCAATGTTACTGCTTTCATCACAGTGTACCTGCAGTAATCAAGAGGTGCCACAAGGTCTTGAGCAGGAGAATGGTTGGGGCACTTTTCCCTGAATATAGACACTGTTCCCAATCACACATGACCCAATGAAGGAAGTGTTCCTCAACATTGCAGGGAAAGACTGCATGGGTCACACTCCTAGGTGATATTCATCACACAAAGCCGACGCCGTTGACTTTGGGATAATAGGTAGATATGATTTGTAAACACAGTTGTCCCCTGTTCTGTGTAGGATCAGGCCAAGGCCATGGACCACTTTGACGAGCGGGTGAAAACCCTCCAGAAGCACAGTCTGCAGGTGCTGCCCCTGAAGTACCGCCGGGACGCCCCCCAGAAACAACTCCCGGTCGAGGCCCTGTGCGAGTTCGACGCGGATGAGGTATGAAGTTGCAAAAGAGATGCAATAAAAAACCAAAAAAGTACAGTTGTAATCGTACTTTGTAAGATTAGAACATGATCAAGAGGAATACGCTTGTGAGTTAAATACCAAGCCTCAGCACGGGCCGATCTCACAGTTAAGAAGGTGTTGCACACAGGAGTTGTGAATAAACACATAAACCACTGATACAATTGAAACAATTGCCTGCGCTTGTGCACCAAAGTGTCACATAATGGTCACCGTGCGTGAACCGGAAATTGTGCTATCTCAGCCCTCAGCCATGACTCATCCAGACACAATACCTACACAGAGAGTAGGAATGGCTGTGTGGGGACTGGGGAAGCATTAGTTAGGGGCACGCAGGGGTCTGATGAACTGGTACAATTGTTCAATGCTATTATTCCTTCTATCAAGTGAAATGTGTTAAAATGGGGGTTTTAGTGCAACACACAATAGTATTTGTTTGAGTTATCTTTAGCCTTAGTGTTTCAAAAACGCACCTGCATGGGATTCAGAAGCTACCTAATAACAGCGGCGCTGTGAGGTTGTTTCTGCTCTCTGAGTGTGACCTTTTGTGGTCGGGTTCGACCTCCACAGGGCCAGATTGTGCGTGGGGAGCGGTACAACCTCCTCCGAAACAACGGGGCCAAGTGGGACGTGAAGGACGCCGCCGGGCACAAGATCACAGCCCCCGGGGTGTGCTTCATCATCCCCCCCACCGACCCCGAGGCCCTCACCATCTCCGACGGGTGGGTGGTGCATGCTGGGGCGTCTGACGCACACAGCAACCAGCTTCTTTACGTTGCTTAAATCCTATTGACGCTTATTTGTACGACTGAACTGAAATCTCATGGCACTGTGGGATAACATAAAACTGGAAAGTGGTGGACCATGGATGCTTATTCTCATGCAGGCTATCCGACTGCCCTGCATTCTGATCTATACACAGAGAGTGAATGAAGTTTAGATTATTTTATACTTTTGTATAATATTTAAAACAGTTTATTTCTTTGTCGTAGTTAAGGCGGCAGGCGTTGGTTGCTCAGGCGCCTAAGCTGTAAAGTGCTGTGGGAAACCCTGATGTTCATTTCAATCCCGTTCTGTGCTTTCAGCCTGAACAGCCAGCAGAACTCAATCAAGCAGAAGATGGCCACAAGCAGAGGAACTCTGAGCAAACGGCTGGACGAGTTGAAGCTGGAGAGTGGTAGTGGAACAGGTAGGATATGTGTGTGTGTGTCTGTGTGTTAAAAGATGGTCATTATAATTAATAGCAGTAGATCATTTGAATAGGATTGTAATACACTGCACCCTCTCACTTTACATGGACTCACTATGTCCCCATTGTGTGTGTGTGTGTGTGTGTGTGTGTGTGTGTGTGTGTGTGTGTGTGTGTGTGTGTGTGTGTGTGTGTGTGTGTGTGTGTGTGTGTGTGTGTGTGTGTGCACGTGCACAGACAAGCAGGAGCAGCAGTGCCGGCAGCTCATGGCCGGTCTTGATAAGGAGATCAGTGACCTGGACAAGCAGGAGAAGGCCATTTACACGCGCGTACGGCCCCCCCTGGAGCAGACCCGACCCCTCCAAGACAGCGCTGATCGCCTGCAGGACATGAAGGTATCCCTTAAAGATGGTCTTACATCTTTTATCACCATTACTTTTTTATTATGAGTTGAATGACCTGTCCAAGTCTAAATAAAGATATTCATTGTGTGTGTGTGTGTGTGTCTGTACATTGTTTTCCTAACAGGATATTGCTGCTGCTGTCAGTCTGATCGAACCGGAGAAGCGCTCCAAGGTGCAGCAGGCGGAGAGCTTTCTGGCCTCCAACCCTAAATGCAGCAGTGCCCCACAGCTCCACACCAAGGTCACAGACGCCAACAACAAGTACAACAAGGTCGAGCTGCTCCTGAAGTGCTCTGAGGAGAAGTACGCAACCAACCTGCAGGATAACTCACGCAGATAATGTTTTGAGTCGGTCGCTTCTAAAAGCTTTTAAAGGCAGTTTAAGGCCTTCCCTTTTAAATTAAGAAATTTATGGATATTTTTTTTTCGTCCAGATTGAAGAAATCAAACCAGCTGGAAAACTCTCTTCAGAACGGGAAGGCACTGCTGTCCACCTATGAGAACCAACTGGCCAGAGAAGCAGTGGCCCCATCTGACATCACCTCACTGGAGAAAACCCAGCGCGAACTTGCAGTAAGACAGTTCAAACTAAACCAATGGCCACTAAACCACAGAGTAGCACTGTAGAAGAGTAGCGATAGCGTTTCAGAAAGGATGGTATTTTTTGTAATTAGTGGTGGTGCGAACAGTTAAGGGAAATAGGTATAAAGGTTCCAGTGTTCCCCCTATTATATACTACTATTAAACATTTTGTCCACTAGAGGGCATCCTACATTAAACATTTATTTATTCAGAAGTAAATAATAGGCAAAACATTATATATTATGAACAGTTAATATAATAAGCTGCGTTGCCTGTGGTGATAGAGGTAGAGATGTTGATAACATTTTAGTGGATTGATTTCTGTTTTGCTTTCATTGACAGGATATTGGATCAGAACTCAGAGCCAAGAGGTCTGTGCTGGCTGAGACGGAGCTGAACCTCCGTGAGGCCAAAGGCAGCTGCAACACCATGGCCACCAAGCTGCAGGAGCATTGTCCAGACATCGAGAGGCAGGAAACGGAGGTCCAGAGGCTCAATAAGCGCTTTGACAACCTCCAGAGACAGACCGACACCAGGTCAGAAGACCATGCCTCATTCAAATCATTACAACATTTACATTAATCATAAAATTGCCAGTGATGACGATTTCCAAAATGTTTAACATTAGTACAGTATATATGCAATCTAAAGGTTTTTATCTGAATATTTGTTACAGGTCTCAAAGTTTGCAGAGAGCCAAGATGGCGTACAATAACTACCGCAACGACTACGACAACCTCAACATGTGGCTTTCGCGGGTTCCAAACTATGAGCCTCGCGAAACTGATGACGTGGGACAAGTGGAGACCAAGCTGAAAAACCAGAGGGTAGGAACATTGGCCCTTAGTAGTCACACATTTTTGCGTCGAGCGATGAACTTATTTCCATATTACATTTGTAATATGTAGGGGGGCCAGTCTCTGAAGTTGTTTTACACGTTTCTTTTCGTAGAATCTGCTCTCGGATATCGCAAGGAAGGAGTCTGACCTGAACAATGTCTCCAAGAATGCTCGTCTTTACCAGCACGCTGTCACAGTGAGTAAAAATAACACCGCAATGCAATTTACATAAGACACAATAGAAAGAAATTAAGCCAGGGTTGAAACCCTTCTTCCCTTCTCAGGACTATGAGAATGAAACTGAGAAGTTCAAGTCCATCCTTGACCTGGAGGACGGACTTGTCCCTCAAACATACAAGAGGAGCAGACTGGATTCACCAGCAAAAAGGGTCAAGAGTGAGGTGAGACATTACTTCAAGCTTTGATGACTTGTCATTTTGAGGCAGAGTATTTTTCATTGTAATATCTACAAAAAACTAAAAATTAAGAAATACAAGCAAGTTTAATCACACAGAATTAACAGATTTTGCATTGTTATTTACAGGAGTCTGCTATTGAAGCCAAGTTCACAGAGGTCAATGCTATAAATAAGCAAAGGCAAGTTAATCTGGAGTTCACCCAAAGCCTTCTCAACCAGGTACAGTGTGCTTTTGATATTTATTTTTTTTGAGAGAAATGAAAACGGATGGTTGAAGAAAATGGTTGAATTCAATGTTATTATTTCATAATGGACTGGACTCTTGTTTTTCTTTCTATTCAGCAACCTGATATCACCATGATTCAGAGAAAAAATGTCGAGTCGATTCAGTCTGCCCCACCAGGCGAAGAGTCTTGGAGAATCAGGAAACTCCTGAACGATGAGCTGCAGAGGAGGGAACAGCTGGAGAAAGAGATAGAGACCATCCAGACAGACATCTATGTCCTGGAGGGCCAGAAGCCTCAAGACACCATCGTCAAGAGGGAGCACATTAAGAAAGTTCCTGACCCCCAGTTGGATGAAGAGGTCCACAAGGTCCAGCACAGACTCTCAGAGGAGCGTCGGACAACGAGAGTTCTGGAGAATGATCTAGAGGTTTTTCAACTCAAGCTGCGGGGTCTTGAAACGGAGGTGAAGGAGGGGGCCCAGCAGTACACCGTTAAGGAAGTCCTGCGCATTGAACGAGATCGTGGCCAGGAAGAGGAGGTGCGCAAGCTGCGTGAGGAGATGGAGGAGCTCAGAAGGCAGAAGATGATAAAAGACAACGATCTTGTGGAAATCCAGAAGCGAGTAACAATCCTGGCAGAGGAGAAGGACAAGGAACAGGAGGTCATCACTGAGGAAGAAGTGATCAAGGTGCAAAATGACCCCCAATTGGAGAGTGAGTACCGCATCCTCCTTGACAGAAAACAAAAGGAAATCGATGGCAGGACACAACTGGAAGATGAGCTTCGATTCCTTCAGGAAAAGCTGAGAAGGCTGGAAAAGGAGAAGGCAATGGCGGAGGAGAAGATTTCCATTAAGGAAGTAGTAAAGGTGTCGAAAGATCCTGCCTTAGAGAGGGAGGTAGAGAACCTAAGGAGGCAGTATGACGATGAAAAGACAAGGCGAAGGTCTTCACTGCGAGAAAAGACCGACCTCCAGAGGAAAGTTACCAGCCTGGAGGAGGATAACTCCAAGGTTATCGTTCAGGAAAAAGTGCGTGAGATCATCCGCCCTGATCCCAAAGCTGAGAATGAGGTAGCCAGCCTTCGCCTCGACATGGTGGAGCAGCAGAGACGTTACAAAGATTCAGAAATCCATCTCCGATCTCTACAAGATGAGCTCACCATGCTTAGAAATAGAGGCCCTCAAGTTGAAGTCAAAGAGATCATTAAAGAAGTTATTAAGTACAAAACAGATCCACAGACAGAGCAAGAGTTGGAGAAACTCCGCAATGAAATTGTGGATAAAACACACCAAACTGAGAAGTCAGAGATGGAGATTCGGCAGCTTAATGAGGAGATTCAAAGGTGGAAAGATACCAAGCCCCAAGTGCAAACTAAAGAGGTGGTCAATGAAGTGCTGCAGTATAGAGAAGATCCTAAGACCAAGGAGGAGATTGAGACACTCAAGAGAAAACTTGCTGATGAACAGACGAAACGACTTGATCTTGAAAGAGAACGTTCTACTCAAGAGGACAAGATCCGTGTGAGGAAGATTGACCTGTCTCAGGTCAGAGAGAAGATTGTGCAGGAGGAAGTGGTCAAAATGGAAGAGGACCCTCTGCTGAAGGCAGAATGCAACACCTTTATGCAGAACATCAACACCGAACAACGGCAGAAGGAGACCCTTAGAGATGAGTTGTTGAAGCTACAAAGGCAAAAGGCTGACCTAGACCTTCAGCTGGAAGAGTTGGAGCGTGAGCGGAGATCACGTCGTGAGTATGAACTGGAGATTCAGCGGCTGAGAGTCAAACTCAGTGAGCTTGAGATCCGTGACAAGGAGAACCGCGAGAAGGTGACGGTAAAACAGAAGGTGGTTCTGCAAGCGGACCCCCAACAGGAGAAGGAGCACTCCATGCTTAGACTACAGGTGGAAGAAGAGAGGCACAAGCGCACTTTACTAGAAAAGGAGCTGAACATCCTCATCCAAAAGCAGCTCACCCTAGAGAAAATTGATGTGAAGGAAAGAGTTGTGCGCACTGAAAAAGTCCAAGTTGAGAAAGACCCGGAAGCTGAATATGAGATTGAGAACCTGAAGAGGGCCTTAGAGGACGAAAAACGAAGGAAGCGTGAATTGGATCTGGAGTTGGCCAGCATTAACTCCAAGCTCTCAGATATGGAGTTCTCTAACACCAAGTCCTCCAAGGACCTCGATTACATACGCAATGAGAGCGGCCTTCTGCAGCAGGAAAACCTCAGACTGCAGAATGAAATTCGCAAACTCCGCTCCGAAATCCAGATCACCAGCAAGGAGACCCGATTTATCACAGAGTCTGCTCCCACAGAGAACGGCAAAAACCTGGAACTGAGGGTGGATTCGCTACAAAGGGAGCTGACCGACCTCAGAACCGTCACAGGCCAAAAGGAGGACGAAATACAGAAGCTTCAGAAGAGTCTTTCTGCCGTGAGAGTCAAAAAGGAGCAGAGAGAGAGCCACCTGCGCAGGTCTATTGTCGTCATTGACCCGGAGTCTGGGAAAGAGATGCGCCCAGAGGAGGCCTACAGGCTGGGTCTCATTGACTGGAAGATGTTTGTCAACCTGCAAGGCCAGGAGTGCGACTGGGAGGAGATCTCAGTCAAGGGCCCTCAAGGAGACTCATCAGTTCTTCACGACAGGAAATCAGGGCAGAAGTTCTCAATTGATGATGCGCTGCGCATGGGGCACATCACAAACCGGCAACTTCAGCAGTACCTTGACAAAGAGATCACCATCCAAGAGTTCGGCATCATGGTGTCAGGCAATAACAAGTGATTGCGTATATCCGAAAGCAAATTTATTTTTGTATCCCACAAAATCTTAAAAAGCTGATTCAAAGATTTGTGTTCTTGCTAAATGTTGAAGTTATTTTTATTGTCATTATTACTTGATATATCTTGGTTTTCTGTATGCAATTTAATAAAAGTTTATTATTTTGTCATCATGGAATGAAATATGGGTTCAGATGGTTGTTTTCACAAGAAGCTAACGATAATTTATATGGGTAGGAAAAGGGATCCTGTTCCTTAGTGACTATATAGATGTCACTTTTGGCTTGACTTTGCTTTTTAAATATGTAACGTGGGTGTTTTTAAATGTTGTTTGTGCACTATATACCCAATAAAAACTAAAAGAAAACTGCGTTACTTTTCTGATGCCTTAAAGGTCCCATGACATGAAAATCTCAATTTATGAGGTTTTCTAACATGAATATGAGTTCCCCTAGCCTGCCTATGGTCCCCCAGTGGCTAAAACTTGCGTTTGGTGTAAAACGAGCACTAGCTGTTCTGCTCGCCTTTGAAAAAACGGAGGCTCAAGCGCGCTGATTTGGAAATCTGTGCTCATGACGTCATGAGGAATCTCAGCTCCTCCCCTTACTCTGCCTGGCCCGCCCAGAGACGTTGGCCCGCCAATGAGACTCGACCGTGCGAGCGCCACATGTGTGTGTGTGAATACACACACTGTAACGCAAGTGTTTCTTGTCGGTTCTTTGACGTGTCTTGTATTTCCACAACGAGACTGTCGTGGGGGTTATCTAAGCCATGGTTTCGAAGGAATTGGGGGAAAGGAACTTTGGTTTGACTCGCTGAAGTACATGAACTGCGACATGCCGCCGGTTGCCGCGAGGCACCATCGCCCGGCAGCGGGCAGCTGGCCGCAGGCAGCGCGCGGTTCAGTCGACTTCAGGTTGATGTGAAAGTGGAAGAACCAGAGACGTCGCAGAACCCGACAAAGTCGTTTGTGATTCATAATATCGTCTGGAGGCGCACACAATATGTTATATGATATAGATATCTATGTATTATATGATATTATTTAGATATAGAGCTCCAGGACTGTAACGGAAGTGTTGTACACTTCCTTGTTATTTGGATAACCGTTCTGCTGTTGGTGTGATGGCTCATAACACGTCGGACTCTCGTCTCTGGTATTTCTACAACGAGACTCGTATTGGGGGTTATCTCAGCCAAGGTTGAGAATGAATTGGGGGGAAGGAACTTTGGCTTTGACTCCCTCAAGAACATGAACCACGACAAGGAGGAGAAAGGGATCTTTGCCGGGCAGCGCTTATGCACCTCCGCCTCCGGCGGTGGTCCCTCAGCGGGGCTCAAGCGGGAGACATTCGCCGCCAACAATCCCTTTCTCCTCCATGTCGTGGTTCATGTTCTTGAGGGAGTCAAAGCCAAAGTTCCTTCCCCCCAATTCATTCTCAACCATGGCTCAGATAACCCCCACGACAGTCTCGTTGTGGAAATACAAGACACGTCAAAGAACCGACAAGAAACACTTGCGTTACAGTGTGTGTATTCACACACACACATGTGGCGCTCAGTGTGAGCGCCACGTTACAGTGTGTGTATTCACATTGATGTGGACGTTGAAGAACCAGGAACGTCGGAGAACCCAACGCGGTCGTTTGAGATTCATAATATCGGCTCACACAGCTTTTGGCCGTGATAATATATATTATATGATATAGATATGTGTAGGCTATATGATAATATTTAGATATAGAGCTCCAGGACTCCCGTGTGTTCTAGAATATTTACAGAACACGGCTAAAGGCTGTGTGCGGCTCGCCATTGCGATACATCCACTGTAAACAGAGCGCATGGTGGCTGCAAGCTGCTCAGGGCCACACCCCCACCCTCCTCCTTGACACGCCCACCGAAACAGCGCATTTGGGGGAAGCTCAATGTGCGACTGGCTCGGAGTGGCTGTAACTCTGCACCACGGCTGAATTTAGGGAACGTCTTTGGATACTGTGTTAGTTGCCCACTAATACCTATATTAAAGAATACATAAAATAGAAACCATGTTATAACGCAACATAAATGGACCCATATTGGCAAAATGTTAAACAACATAATTATCAACATTTTACAAACGTTTAAGTCCGATTTTCTATCTTGATTCTCTCTTTCCAATCGCAACTCCACGTCAGAAGAACAAACTTCCGGGAACATAGAGGACACATCATTTATAATGTGTTTTGTGTTGATATTTCAATCCATGACGTCACAGCATCACTTACAGTAATTGCCCTTAAGCGTAATGCTCCACTTTGCCAGCAGGTGGCACAAAGACAAACAAAACAGCATCTACTAAACCTGTGTGTGTGTTTGTGTTAGCGTGTGTGTGTGTGTGTGTGTGTGTGTGTGTGTGTGTGTGTGTGTGTGTGTCTGTGAACACCTTGTGCTGTGTTGTTGTATTTATCTTCCACAGAATGAGCGTGGGAAGGTGGACCTGTGCCTCTGCACGGTCAGGTGGAACAGTCGCCGATGTTTATTAGAATAGATGAAGAAGGGCATGAAAAAAACACTCCAAGCAATTAGTATGTAACCTATAGTTTTATCTTCTAGGGTTTTGGGGTAATTTCCTTCAGCTTGGCGTCAAAATAATCATCTGTCAATAATGTGCAAGCCAACAAACAATACATTAAAAACATGAATGCATATTTTAGGGCCTCTAGTTACAGTTTAGACAAATCCAAATGTGTCAATACATACACATACAGTTTGATTGCAATTGTTCATTATCACAATTGATTGCCCTTTCACGCACTTCCATCTGATAAACCCAGGATGCGAGGGGTTAAAATCCTACCCCCTTACCAGGGACAATGAGTACCCTTTACAACAGGAGTACACCAGAGAGCAAACAGGGTCCAATAACTCACATCAGCAAGGAGAAAAGGGCGTCCTGCCGTCCTCTGGCTCTTTGAAATACGTCATTGTGACGCACAACATGGACACCACCTGACCAACCACTGACCCCTCCCTCGACCCACCTGACCAACCACTGACCCCTCCCTCGACCCACCTGACCAACCACTGACCCCAGTCTCCCTCGACCCACCTGACCAACCACTGACCCCAGTCTCCCTCGACCCACCTGACCAACCACTGACCCCTCCCTCGACCCAGCTGACCAACCACTGACCCCTCCCTCGACCCACCTGACCAACCACTGACCCCAGTCTCCCTCGACCCACCTGACCAACCACTGACCCCTCCCTCGACCCACCTGACCAACCACTGACCCCAGTCTCCCTCGACCCACCTGACCAACCACTGACCCCTCCCTCGACCCACCTGACCAACCACTGACCCCTCCCTCGACCCACCTGACCAACCACTGACCCCTCCCTCGACCCACCTGACCAACCACTGACCCCAGTCTCCCTCGACCCACCTGACCAACCACTGACCCCTCCCTCGACCCACCTGACCAACCACTGACCCCTCCCTCGACCCACCTGACCAACCACTGACCCCAGTCTCCCTCGACCCACCTGACCAACCACTGACCCCTCCCTCGACCCAGCTGACCAACCACTGACCCCAGTCTCCCTCGACCCACCTGACCAACCACTGACCCCAGTCTCCCTCGACCCACCTGACCAACCACTGACCCCAGTCTCCCTCGACCCAGCTGACCAACCACTGACCCCTCCCTCGACCCACCTGACCAACCACTGACCCCAGTCTCCCTCGACCCACCTGACCAACCACTGACCCCCGTCTCCCTCGACCCAGCTGACCAACCACTGACCCCAGTCTCCCTCGACCCAGCTGACCAACCACTGACCCCTCCCTCGACCCACCTGACCAACCACTGACCCCTCCCTCGACCCACCTGACCAACCACTGACCCCAGTCTCCCTCGACCCACCTGACCAACCACTGACCCCAGTCTCCCTCGACCCAGCTGACCAACCACTGACCCCTCCCTCGACCCACCTGACCAACCACTGACCCCTCCCTCGACCCAGCTGACCAACCACTGACCCCAGTCTCCCTCGACCCAGCTGACCAACCACTGACCCCTCCCTCGACCCAGCTGACCAACCACTGACCCCAGTCTCCCTCGACCCACCTGACCAACCACTGACCCCAGTCTCCCTCGACCCACCTGACCAACCACTGACCCCTCCCTCGACCCACCTGACCAACCACTGACCCCTCCCTCGACCCAGCTGACCAACCACTGACCCCTCCCTCGACCCACCTGACCAACCACTGACCCCAGTCTCCCTCGACCCAGCTGACCAACCACTGACCCCTCCCTCGACCCACCTGACCAACCACTGACCCCAGTCTCCCTCGACCCAGCTGACCAACCACTGACCCCTCCCTCGACCCACCTGACCAACCACTGACCCCAGTCTCCCTCGACCCACCTGACCAACCACTGACCCCTCCCTCGACCCACCTGACCAACCACTGACCCCTCCCTCGACCCACCTGACCAACCACTGACCCCTCCCTCGACCCAGCTGACCAACCACTGACCCCAGTCTCCCTCGACCCACCTGACCAACCACTGACCCCAGTCTCCCTCGACCCACCTGACCAACCACTGACCCCTCCCTCGACCCACCTGACCAACCACTGACCCCTCCCTCGACCCACCTGACCAACCACTGACCCCTCCCTCGACCCACCTGACCAACCACTGACCCCAGTCTCCCTCGACCCAGCTGACCAACCACTGACCCCAGTCTCCCTCGACCCAGCTGACCAACCACTGACCCCAGTCTCCCTCGACCCACCTGACCAACCACTGACCCCTCCCTCGACCCACCTGACCAACCACTGACCCCAGTCTCCCTCGACCCACCTGACCAACCACTGACCCCAGTCTCCCTCGACCCACCTGACCAACCACTGACCCCAGTCTCCCTCGACCCACCTGACCAACCACTGACCCCAGTCTCCCTCAACCCACCTGACCAACCACTGACCCCTCCCTCGACCCACCTGACCAACCACTGACCCCTCCCTCGACCCAGCTGACCAACCACTGACCCCAGTCTCCCTCGACCCAGCTGACCAACCACTGACCCCAGTCTCCCTCGACCCAGCTGTGGTGGCCCAGTCTGGGTGGCACGCTCAAGGGAGTCCATTATTTGGCATGAAAGTAACAAGTTATAAATAATGCATTACTCTTTTGAAGTAACAAAAAAGAAAACAAGCAATGTTGGGCAAGTTACTTCAAAAGAGTAGCATTATTTATTACTTGTTACTTTCATTTCAAAGTAATTAGATACATTACAATATTACTGTCTTTGGTTTGTAAGGCATTACACTAATTTTACATTACTTTTGCATCACTTTCACCAACATAACAGGAAATATGGATTTGGTGTTCTCAATAGATTTTCTTGTGTTCAGTGATGAGGTATGGCATAATGACTGAGCTAGGCTTAAGGCTAACAAAAGTACAATATAATGGTCGCAGTTGTGGCTCATGGTGCAATACATTTGATAATAGAAATGCTGTAACTTTAGGTAGACATTGAAATCAATAGAGCTAGAGCTTACTACGGTAGATTGTAAAAAACAACAACATTGAGCCCCCTTTCTGGTTTGTCTAGGATGAAATAGAGTGGTTGACACCGAAACTTTGACTTTTGGTCCCGAGAAGGACAGGACGGGGGTGGGGGGGGGTTCTTGTATTTAACTTTTTTGGTTAAACAATATCAATAGTGATGTAACAATATAAATATAATGATACAAATAATAACTAGAAAGAATGTGGAATGAATGAAGCTCAAAAGGTTTCTTCGATGCAATGTTATTTCACTCTTTACATTGTTGCTCTCATTCTTTTTAGTAAAACTATAAAATAAACAGAAAGACATCAAATTACCATATGTCAAATTACTATCTCATCAACATGTGTTTATATTCACAAGCAACATGCTAATCATATCGGACGATAACCACGAGCTACATAGTTAGCGAGCAATGAGTTGAAATGTGTTCTTAATCAACCGTAACGTATAACAGTAAAGTATAACAGAAACATTTTCACGAGTGTTTCCATCTAATAACTCAAACAATAATTGCGTACAATACTTACGGACGTATCTACTCCAAGGATCTGACCGTGAGAAACAGCTTCGTTGCACACATCTCTCTCAACACTTTAGAGGCCAAACAAAACAAAGGCACGTAGGGTGCGATACCAGGGTACACCAGTAGGTGTCCTTCTTGTACAAGTTTAAACAGCAAAGAGGTGCAATTTGATTAAGCCACACATTGTTCTGTGTATGGGAAACACTGTCACAAAACTGTCCTGGCTTAAAACAACCCGAAACGTTCGTCTTCAGAAATGTGCAACTCACCGAGTGGTTAGTGGTGTTCGTTGAGGTTCCAAATCAAGTATCGTAGCGAAATACAGTTTGTCGAGTTTTATTTGGCATTTTTTGAATCCATTGATTTCGGTTGGAAGACTCATTGCTCCTTGACCAAACGGAAAGGCGGGCTGGTTGTAGTCTTTTCGCTCCGTTCTAGCCCTACTGTTGATACGGAGGACAACTGCCGTGATCTTCTCCTCTAGCACTAAGACGAAGTAAACATTTGAGTCAAATATGACTTTTTTTTGGTAATGCCTTACATTACCGCGTTACAGCAAAAAGTAATGCATTACAGTAATGCATTACTTTTGTAACGTGTTACTCCCAACACTGAAAATAAGATATAGGCTACATTATGCCTCATGTCAGATTTAAGATCTAAACATGAAGCATTTATATTAATTCACCACTTAATATGAGCTTATATATCTTACCTGTTATCAGTATACATGAGTTTGGGTTGATACTTACTATGGTCGCTCAGTAGAATATTAAATAAGGGCAAAAAGAGGGTTATCGACAGCGTCTCCGCTGGCCTAGAGTTGCTGAACTCCATTACCCATGATGCTGTGCTGTCTGCTGCTAGGAGATCCAATCATTTATTATTTAAAGAGCAACCAGAAAATGTGTTGCCGCACATGATGTTCAAAACGGCCGACCTAAACTAGTCAAAGTAGGATATAAAGTAATATAAATATAAATAATACAAATACGTCACGTATCTATATGGTCCAAAGCAAATAAACAATACATTTTTGGAATATCAGCATAAGGCCTAAATGCATATTAGCCTATTATTAACTGTTACTTTAATGATGCCCAATTGCGTTGCCTGTGAATACTAACTATGTCAGTGGTCGGGTTTAGTTTAAAGCATGGTTGCATGTTTTATTTGATCATCAACACAGACAAAGACAATGCCATTGTATCACTCTTACTGAAATAAGAATAATGAAATTGTAAAATCCTTTGTTTATGACGGCGTTTCCACTTCTCACGGGACGCAGGACACAGGCTTTTGTGAAGCGAGTACCTTCTAGTATAAGTATTTAGTATTACCTACTACATCACGACAAAGGGACACTGCAGCTAACCTTAACCTTTCTAGCAAGGTATCTCATGACACTCGTTTTTGAAAATGCCTCTCAAAAATCTTACTTTCAAGGGCTAGTTCACCCTTCCCCTTAGCCCTACGCCTCAATGAAACATCTATTGGGACAGCCCTATTCCCAAGCGTGACCATGCACAATTGAGGTGTATGACTGAGGGGGGAATTGGGATTGGGCCTTAGGGTTTTTTGGTTTTTCCTCACAAAAAGGTGGACTTCTTCATTAGCAAAACTTTAATTTCAATGGGGTGGAGGGAGGTGTACCAGTACAAGGACATTAAACAAAAAATAGGAATTAATACTTCAAAATAATATGTGTAGTACATCATGATGTTTGACACTGAATGTAGCAGCATAGGTTCAGCGAAAAGGAGTCTGCTGTTTGGCTTTAGAGACTGCCAATCAAGACATTTTTCATGCAATTTTAAGGAACAGAACAAGCAATTTACTCTGTAGTTTTTAATTTTTTATCCAAATGTATGGAAAAATGTCGTTCATAATCACGAACACAAAGTCAAAGTTGGCAAATCAAAGTATATAACCTCATAGTACCAGTTTTTGACTCACCCAAAACCCAGTTTGATTCCATATACATCAGAATAAATCTTAAATAAATAATATAGCCAGAATGTGTCTGGACTTTCCTATGATATATTAATATATTTATCTTTGTACAACCATAATATCCCATGCCATAGAGGAAAAAAAAATCCCCAAAAAATCTCACTTTTTGCTTTGTTTAATCAGTGGCTATGTATATAATATTCATCATGGCAACCATTTTAAAATCGGGACACTGTGGAAGTGAATGTTCGAAGTTATGAGTCAATGTTGGCCTATGCGGGTTATGTAATATGGCATTAGCTTCAGCTAAAGATTAACCACTAATAACATGTGCTAATTTTTCTAAATTAGCACAATTATAATGTAAACCAAAATGTGTCGTTTCATACAGGAAATCAAGCTGTTTTTTAACAAACATAAAATATTTGTGTTTTGAAAATATGTATGCATTACTTCTAATATTTTTCTACTCATATTGATTTTGTAAAATGGCTTAGTTGATGTACTCATCGTCAATTCAGTTAATTCATTCAATCATTGCATACATAAGGCACTAAAAATTACTTCAAATTTTCCAAATATTAATCTGAACAATCTCAATCCAAGTAAAATGATAGATACATTCGTAGTCTAAAAACAGTATTGTGCATAATGTCAAAAGACAAAGGCTTTTTTTTTGCATGATTTCATCAGTAAAAACAGTGCATGTTCAGTGCAGTGCCTTCTCAGTTTACCCTATTATTTAACTGTAAATGGTGGTGGTTTGGCATCGATTCAGAATGGATCAATTATGGATCAATTTACTCAAAACACATATTGCCATCTTTGAGAATAATGGAGGCAAGACATTGACTCTACACACACTCCCCCAGGTGTATTTTGAGTACGCCCTGCTCGTGTAACCTTAACAAATGGTCAAACTCGTCAGGCATTGCATGAACCTTCTTCTTACTCTGTACGTTGTCATAGTAGTGGTTGTTGAGGGGCTGGTGTGATAGCGGGTGTTGGTCAAAGGGCCAGAACCCATATAGGTGTACATTGGTGCAAAGCTCCAGTGCCAGGCTGGCCACCATGAAGCCAGAGCTCAGACGCTTATTCAGGCCCTTGGAGCTCCAGAAGCTGTGCAGGTTCCGAATGTACTCTGGGTTGAGGAACACCGGCCTGATTGGGCTCAATGACTCCTCGATGGTGTAGACGACCCTCAGGGAAGGCTGGATGTTTTTGGAGAGTGTGAACGCTGGCAGGAGCACCAGAGCATCCTTGTAGTGACTCATGCTATCGACGAAGGGACGTCGGCGATCCAGTAGACCGCTGAATCTGAGAAGCAGAGGGTGGGTGGTTACAGAAGGAAATACATAGGTCCTCACTGGGTCAAAGTCATACTGGTAGTACACCATGCAGTAGCCATTACTTCCGATTAAGGATGCTTGGATTGGCCGTCACAAGGCCTGTCTTCTTGCCTACATCCTTGAGGTGGCTGCTCTCCACAGGAGGTAGGTTACACCTGCATCGGGGAGAAAGTACACACTCTTATCACTCGCAATTCAAATTTGTATTTGATTGAAGCTCAAAATGCATCATGAAGACTGTGCATTCTGAGGGATTCAGTACAATAACAACATCACAATGTGGAAGGAGTTAGTCCGGTAGTATCTACCTGATGACGAACTGGGCTGAATCTATCATCTCTCCACAGGTGCTGTTGGACAAAATCCCTCCATTGCCAACAACAGAGCAGGTATCCCAGGGTTTGCTCGAGAACGGATTCTTCTAATCACAAACAGGCAACAGACAAAACAACAGTGTTTAGAAATATGTGCTGGATTTGATTTATAGTCTCCATTTTGGCATTATATCACATTGTTCAAAAGTTTTGGTGTCTTTTCAAAGTACTAATAATAACTTGACTTTAGTAACTTGATTAAGTTATTAAATCAAATATACTGTAAGCATTTTAACCAACACAATTTTTAGGACAATGTTGAAAAGAAACATAACAGAGAAATGTGTCTTTGGAACTGAGAAATGTAGAGAGACCTCAAAGTAATAAGGAGTGTTGCTGTGAGATTTTGAGAAAAGATTGGGAAAAAAGGGCAAAAAAGATGTGGCAGAAGTATCATTCTATAAAGGATATACAAGGGCTCTGATCCTGAAAGGCTAATGAGCTGATTTAAAAGGAGGTGAATAAAAGAGCAAAGGGGAAATAAGCACATTTGCAGCCGAAGTTCAACTCTGTGTGCCCCCTAAAAATAATGTGCTGACCTTTATGGTTGGTTAATGGTCGATGGTTGAATTTTATACCTATCTCACCTGATAGTCTAACCGACAGCTCTGTATTATTTGTGTTTAGAGCACTGTAGGCTGGAGTGTAAAGGGGATATAGCTGCAGCAGAGCATTTCACTGTAGGCTGGAGTGTAAAGGGGATATAGCTGCAGCAGAGCATTTCACTGTAGGCTGGAGTGTAAAGGGGATATAGCTGCAGCAGAGCATTTCACTGTAGGCTGGAGTGTAAAGGGGATATAGCTGCAGCAGAGCATTTCACTGTAGGCTGGAGTGTAAAGGGGATATAGCTGCAGCAGAGCATTTCACTGTAGGCTGGAGTGTAAAGGGGATATAGCTGCAGCAGAGCATTTCACTGTAGGCTGGAGTGTAAAGGGGATATAGCTGCAGCGGAGCATTTCACTGTAGGCTGGAGTGTAAAGGGGATATAGCTGCAGCGGAGCATTTCACTGTAGGCTGGAGTGTAAAGGGGATATAGCTGCAGCGGAGCATTTCACTGTAGGCTGGAGTGTAAAGGGGATATAGCTGCAGCAGAGCATTTCACTGTAGGCTGGAGTGTAAAGGGGATATAGCTGCAGCAGAGCATTTCACTGTAGGCTGGAGTGTAAAGGGGATATAGCTGCAGCAGAGCATTTCACTGTAGGCTGGAGTGTAAAGGGGATATAGCTGCAGCAGAGCATTTCACTGTAGGCTGGAGTGTAAAGGGGATATAGCTGCAGCAGAGCATTTCACTGTAGGCTGGAGTGTAAAGGGGATATAGCTGCAGCAGAGCATTTCACTGTTGGCTGGAGTGTAAAGGGGATATAGCTGCAGCAGAGCATTTCACTGTAGGCTGGAGTGTAAAGGGGATATAGCAGCAGCAGAGCATTTCACTGTAGGCTGGAGTGTAAAGGGGATATAGCTGCAGCAGAGCATTTCACTGTAGGCTGGAGTGTAAAGGGGATATAGCTGCAGCAGAGCATTTCACTGTAGGCTGGAGTGTAAAGGGGATATAGCTGCAGCGGAGCATTTCACTGTAGGCTGGAGTGTAAAGGGGATATAGCTGCAGCGGAGCATTTCACTGTAGGCTGGAGTGTAAAGGGGATATAGCTGCAGCAGAGCATTTCACTGTAGGCTGGAGTGTAAAGGGGATATAGCTGCAGCAGAGCATTTCACCGCAAATCAAGAGGTCTCTACTCCAACTCCAGGCCTCCCCTAAAACTATTCCCTGAAAGAATATCTAGGCATTCATTGTATTTTTGTCTAACTGAAATGTCTAGACTCTGTTTTCTATGTGTTAGGTGCACTCTGTGTTGTTTTGACGAATAAACGGGTTTGTGCAAAGGAGGCCTAGCTCTGAGGCCTTGCTCCGTATCGGAGCATCTGTCTCCCGATCTCAAGGTCTTCAGTTCAAACCGGAGGGCTTTGATTATATAGTGCACACTTTAAAAGAATATTTAATATAAAAAAAGGTTATTTTTTTTCATTTCAGAGAGCACACTTTAGGGTTCATATAAAAATAGGAAGAACGGTCAATTCCATAAGGGGTATAGTTGACAGTGACAGTATCAATAAACAACAAATGCCCAAAGAAATTACCTTTGCTAAGGTGTCAAAAATGTCTGACGTCACACTTGTGTTTCCTTTTGCACCGTCGTACACAATCTGGGATCCCACCGGGGTATTTTCCTGTGTCATGACGGCCTTGGTATAACCCTGACACGTGCTTCTCAACAGATCTCTGAGGAGCAACCAAAAGAAAACAAACATTGAAAAAATGATTGAGCTGCACCATACACAGTAGAGCAGGGGTCTCAAACTCAATTTACCTGGGGCCCGCTGGAGGCAGATTCTGGGTGAGGCTGGGCCGCATCAAGTTTTCCACAAAAAAGTACAAATATCCAGTCTTCTCAAGCTTTACCATTAACAGTTCTGTAACATGAATGCTTTTTTGAACATGAATGGCTCTTTTGAACATGAACGACTTTAAAACATGAACCTTCTTCAGAACATGAAGTGTCCTTCTGAACATATGGCTTTTCTTGCCTACTCCTTACTACCAGAGACCTGGCAGCGCTTCCTCTCACACAGCTCCTGCAGGGCCCATGCAGGGCTTTATATATATATTTTTTATAAAGCTTGCTGTGCCCAACAACCTTGCTTACGGGGTGAAATGTGCAGAAGCAAAAAAATAAATAAAAAAAAATAAAAAAAAATTAAAACGTGCGGGCCGCACTAACACTTAACTTTGATATCAAGTAGGGGGCCACAAAATATCGACCCGCGGGCGGGGAGTTTGAGACCCCTGCAGTAGAGCATGGCACATCCATTCAAATGTACACACAATAAGGGTTTCAACTGCTGCTATGCAGGGCAGATAGATTTGTAAATACTATGTTGTTCAAATTTCACTTAAAGATCCCATGGCATGAATATTTCACTTTCTGAGGTTTTCTTACATTAATATGAGTTCCCCTAGCCTACCTACACTCCCCCAGTAGATAGAAATGTCGTTGGGTGTAAAACACTAGGCATTCTGCACTAGGCATTCTGCTCCGCCTTTGAAAAAACGAAGCTCAGACACACTGTTTTGGAATACTTCCGTATGTCGTCATAAGGGGAGCTGCCACCTCCCCTTTCTCTGCCTGCCAGCCAAGATAATTTGGCCCGCCAATGAGCTACGACCGGGCAAGCACCACATACAGGTCATGCTCGGAAAATTAGAATATCGTGCAAAAGTTTATTTATTTCAGTAATTCAACTTAAAAGGCCAAACTAATACATTATGTAGACTCATTACATGCAAAGTGAGATATCCCAAGACTTTATTTCTTATTATTTTGAAGATTATTGCTTACAATTTATGAAAACCCCGAATTCAAAATCTCAGAAAATTAGAATATTGTGAAAAGGTTCCATATTGTAGGCTCAAAGTGTCACATTCAAATCAGCTAATTAATCCAAAACACCTGAATAGAGTTCCTGAGCCTTTAAATGGTCTCTCAGCCTGCTTCAGTAGGATGCACAATCATGGGGAAGACTGCTGACCTGACAGTTTATGCAGAAAAACCTCATTGACACCCTCCATAAGGAGGGAAAGCCTCAGAAGGTAATTGCAAAAGAAGTTGGCTGTTCGCAAAGTGCTGTATCAAAGCACATTAATAGAAAGTTAAGTGGAAGGGCAAAGTGTGGAAGAAAAGGGTGAAGAAGCAGCAGGGATGACCCCAGCCTGGAGAGGATTGTGCGCAAAAGGCCTTTCAAAGGTGTTGGAGAGCTTCACAAGGACTGGACTGAGGCTGGGGTGAGTGCATCAAGAGCCAACACACACAGACAAATCTGTGAAATGGGCTTTAAATGTCGTATTCCTCTTGTCAAGCCGCTCCTGAACAAAAAACAACGTCAGAAGCGTCTTACGCTTTTTTTTTTTTTGAAAAAAATAACTGGTCTGTTGCTCATTGGTCCAAAGTCCTCTTTTCGGATGAGAGCCAATTTTGCATCTCATTTGGAAACCAAGGTCCCAGACTCTGGAGAAAGATTGGAGAGGCACAGAATGCAAGATGCTTGAAGTCCAGTGTGAAGTTTCCACAGTCTGTGTTGGTTTGGGGAGGCATGTCATCTGCTGGTGTTGGTCCACTGTGCTTTACTAAGACCAGAGTCAACGCAGCCGTCTAACAGGACATTTTAGAGCACTTCATGCTTTCTTCAGCGGACCATCTTTATGGGGATGCTGACTTCATTTTCCAGCAGGACTTGGCACCTGCCCACACTGCCAAAACTACAAAAACCTGGTTCAATGACCATAGGATTACTTTCCTTGATTGGCCAGCAAACTCGCCTGACCTGAACCCCATAGAGAATCTATGGGGCATTGCCAAGAGAAAGATGAAAGACATGAGACCGAACAATGCCAAAGAGCTGAAGGCCGCTATTGAAGCATCCTGGTCATCTAACACCTGAGCAGGGCCACAGGCTGATAGCATCCATGCCACGCCGCATTAAGGCAATAGTTCATGCAAAAAGTGGCCCAAACCAAGTACTGAGTACATATGCATGATTATACTTTTCACAGGGCCAACATTTCTTTATTTAAAATCCTTTTTTTATTGATTTCATGTAATATTCTAATTTTCTGAGATTTTGAATTTTGGGTTTTCATAAGCTGTAAGAAAAAAAAAATTATAACAAATAAAGGCTTGGAATATCTCACTTTGCATGTAATGAGTCTACATAATGCATGAGTATGACCTGTGTGTGTGTGTGTGTGTGTGTGTGTGTGTGATTATTACACACACTGTAACGCAAGTGTTGAACACTTCCTTGTTATTTGGATAACCATTCTGCTGTTGGTGTCGTTTGAGATTCATAATATTGTCTTGAGGCGCACGCAGCTTTTGGCCGTAATAATATGTATTATGTGATATCTATTATATGATATTATTTAGATATAGAGCTCCAGGAATGTAACGCAAGTGTTGTACTCTTCCTTGTTATTTGGATAACCGTTCTGCTGTTGGTGTTATGGCGCATAACACGTCGGACTCTCGTCTCCGGTATTTCAACAACGGACTCGTATTGGGGGTTATCTCAGCCATGGCTGAGAATGAATTGGGGGAAAGGAACTTTGGCTTTGACTCCCTGAAGTACATGAACCACGACATGGAGGAGAAAGGGATTGTTGGCGGCGAATGTCTCCCGCTTGAACCCCGCTTCCCGCTGCCGAGGGACCACCGCCTCGGCGCTGCAGGAGGCGGAGGTGCCTAAGCGCTGACCGCTGCCGAGGGACCACCGCCTCGGCGCTGCAGGAGGCGGAGGTGCCTAAGCGCTGACCGCTGCCGAGGCGGTGGTCCCTCGGCAGCGAGGCTCCGGCGGGAGACAGACGCGGGCAACAATCCCTTTCTCCTCCAGTCTACTTCAGATTGATGAGGACATGGAAGAACCAGAGACGTCGGAGAACCCGACGCAGTCGTTTGAGATTCCCAATATCGTCTGGAGGCGCACACAGCTTTTGGCCATGATAATATATATTATATGATAATGATATCTATGTATTATATGATATTATTTAGATATGGAGCTCCAGGAAACGGCGCATTTGGGGAAAGCTCAATGTGCGACTGGCTCGTAGTGGCTGTAATTCTGCACCACGGCTGAATTTCGGGAACATCTTCAAATACTGTGTTAGGGGCCCACCAATATCTATATTAAAGCATCTATAAAGTAGCATGACCTTTTAATTTAATTGGATTCAACTAAGTAGTAGACCTTTAATTTAATCAATTGATGGCAAAGTCAATTTTTTATTTAGCTTTCAGACCCTGACAATAGAAAGCAATGGAACCCACTACAGATATCCTCATGTTCTCTTTAAGTATTTTACATTCGCAGAGGGGAACTCTTTCTGGTTGGTTCCCTCACTATTGGCAACAGAACTGTGATTAGCCATTACAAGGCGTTTTTAAAATCCGCCTCTTCTGACATCACAAGTAGGCGCATCCACCTAGATGTGTGCTGGGTAGATCAGTCTACCAGCCTACCCAGTGGACTGTAACAAAGGTTGCTCATCTATCCCTCATAAATTAGACCGTTATCTCATAAAAAAAAGTTATCAGCGCAATGCACAGGAACTTTCTCAGATCTCAAACACACTGTCAAAAGGGGCGTGGCTCAGGCCCCTATTGACTTTTTGACCACAAACATGAAAAAAGGTGTGTAAAGACAGGTCTTATATCTCCACACGCCTTAAGGCACAAGTTTCTATCTTCATCCCACTGGAAATGGGGAACTTAAAACTAATGACGTTTTATTTACTTTTAGGTTGGAGATCACGCCACTTATTGTGCCCTTTCAAGACTTTCACAGACGATCCCACTGTGCCCCCTGGTTCATAGGTCTTATGGCCAAGTTCCTCTTTCCAATGACTTTAGATTCATTGCGTGCAATGCCTTTTATTTCCAAAGTGTTTCAATGGCGCATTTGATCATACTTTGTGAATCACTTCCTGTCTGTTGGGCTAGAGGCCGCAAATTGAATAATGCATATCGAGGCCCTATTTCATATAAAAAAGTGTCCTTGACCCCTATTTCTCCAGTTATTACGTCACTTCCTGTAGGGCTAGATTTATAGTATACTATCTACTAAATGTAATAAGCCTTAATGCCCTGAATCATATTAGAAACCAGATATCTCTATCGGACTCCAAAGACCTCGCATGCAATTGTGTTGCAGGTGTGTGTATCACAATCGTTTTTAGTACCTGAACATTGTAGAGTTTTCTTGCTGCATTTTCCATGTCTGAGAATAACGTGCCATCACTTTCTCAATCGGCGATTCCCTATGAACAAAACACAGCAAATATCTGAATAAACTGCAATAAAAACAACATTTAATAAAGACTTAAAGTAGGCGTAGGCATGAACACATTAAATATAATAACTGGTTTCCATTCTGTATCACAAGTGTCACTGACACCAGTATTAGATTGATTCATATTTGTCACATTTGATTTAATAAAAAAATAATAATTGTATATAATCCAAAGTGACCTACATTGAATTCCCATGCATGTAAATGAATGTGATGTAGCTTGTGAGTAAATGCGCTGTGAGAATATGAGTTTTTTATTGACTCTTTTTAAATGACAGAGTCTCTTACATGTTTGGTTCGGGTAAACATCTTGCCTTTCAATCACAGGTGTATGAAATGCTTCTCCCAAATGGTGGATAGACATACGAAGGGAGGGAGCAAAGCGGGTGAGGTTGTTATAAAATGTGGGCTCTCACCTGCATCCTTTACATCGTTTAGGGGGCTGCGGGATTTTCGGAGCGGGAGGTAAAGGAACAGGTGGAGGTGCAGGTTTCACATCGCTATAGAGTGAAACAGTTATGTTCGGGAAAAGCTTTTTCAGAGCTTTCTATAGTAACATGGTTGGATGGCAAACACACACATAAACACACACACACACACACACACACACACACACACACACACACACATCTAATTAGGATGACTTTTGAATTAGCACACCCCAACCACAACTTGCCAATCAGTTGCATATCTGTTCGAAGAAAGTACAACCAGTCAGTCAAGTCCTTTGAAATGTGTACCCGTGTTAATTAGCTGTGGTTAAGGTACAGCCCTTTAACTAGGAGGGGCATGTTTCACCTGGTTGCATGATAAACCCAAGATAACCACATTAAAGTGTAAAATTCTACGTACATTCATAAATCTATCTGTAGTTAATACATGTACATGATCAAATATACATTACATTTTGATCCATTGCCTGTAAACTGTAGATAGCCTCAAATAAATGTTGCGCAGGTCAGAGGTGCTGGCTGGAATACATGTCTCGTATTTCACTGTTGCTCGATCCCTCCGCTCAACTACCTCAGCTGGACGTCTGGAACCGCCATCGCTAAGAGCTAGCAAAGGCCGTTCAGCAAAGTCACAACTTTTCTCGGTTTTGGGACCTCAGTGGTGGAACGAGCTCCCTGCCGCTCTCAGGACCGCAGAGTCGCTCACTATCTTCCGAAAAAGACTCAAGACTCACCTGTTCAGAGTCCACCTCGACTCTGCATAGCCACCTTCCCACTTCTGGCCACCATTGTACTCTGTATTGTATTGTATTGTATTGTATTGTAGTACTTAACTGTGTAGCAACTTCAGCAGCTGCTATCATGGCTGTAACACGGGGAATTGGTTAACCTAGCGATTGTGGTACTTGCACTTGTTTCTATGAACATCCTTTCTGTACCGACAGCGATATATTGATGCACTTCTTATGACAAATGTACTTATTGTAAGTCGCTTTGGATAAAAGCGTCTGCTAAATGCCCTAAATGTAAATGTAAATGTCTAACACTAAGTCGAAAAAATTATGCCAGGGTCCATAGTAGTAGGTCTGTCAAGGATGTAGGCCTATCGAAACACACTTAAAAGAAAAAAAGTTTTGTCCAAAGACGAATCTCTGATTAAGTCCACCTATTGTTTCCACATTATGGCCATCAGATGGATGATATAATGGCAAGAACGATAGGAGATTACCTGTAACTGCCTCCCTCACGGCTCATTCATGTTGTTTGTGTTAAAATACATTCGGTTTCCCATAATACAGATTCTTGAAAATAATCTTGTGACTTCTTGTGGATGTCTTGCAATCAATTTAATAGAACCGTTAAACTCTACTCAAGTGTTCTTGGGGGAAAACGTGTGTGCGTGGATGTGCGTGGATGTGTGTGTGTGTGTGTGTGTGTGTGTGTGTGACCTGTTATTGAAGACATACGAGCTGAGGGTAGTAAACACAGTTCCGCAGATGAGGAGGGTGATCATCAAGGAGAACAGCATCTTCAGGGACGACAGCATCTCCAATGCTTACGTTCTCTTTCTTCTCTTTTCTTCTGTGAGTTCCAACTCTCCAGTCTTCAACAGGATGTCCCTCTCTCTCTTTCTGTCTGTGAACAGTTGTCCTAATTGAGCGTCTGTCCGTAAGGCTGGCACAGGTGGGTTCAGCAGTCACAATTGTTCTTTTGGTATGAATGCCTTCTGTAATTCGCATGATAAGCCTCTGATACCTCCAGCTCCTCAGCCTAGCTGCCTCCTCCCCTCCTCTTTGATTCTCAGCACGGTTGTTTTCAGGTCGTTTTTAAGATATGTGAGTGGCACATGCTTGACAAGTTAGTTGATGATCAACAAACCCACACCCAACCTTTTCTTGGGCTTCTTCAGCCATTGGACACAGGGTGGTGATGTCAGAAGACCGGTTTATTGTAAGGTTGCAGACAATGATACATGACAATGGTGCTCCATGTTGCCATACAGGAGATCTCTCTCCGAGAGCCATATTGAACTATATACCCGAGAGCCATATTGAACTATATACCGTTTGGAAGCTTCTTATAGCAGCAGCAAACCGTGGCTCTTAAAGTTTGGCCCTCTGAACCCCCTTCAACCAGACAATCACAACTATTAGACAGAGAATTATGACAACAGAAATCCCAAATACTTGATAGGAATATAAATGACAGAAAAAAACAACCCTTAAAGATGGCCGTCTTGGAAGCAATAGCCAATCCAAAGAGATGAAGAGGACCATCAGCAGCCACCAGCCAGCGCCCCGCCCCGCCCCCTGCTCCTCGCCCCCCGCCCCTCGCCCCCCGCCCCCTGCTCCTCGCCCTGCTCCTCGCCCTGCCCCCTGCTCCTCGCCCCCCGCCCCCTGCTCCTCGCCCCCTGCTCCTCGCCCCCCGCCCCCTGCTCCCCGCCCCCTGCTCCTCGCCCTGCCCCCTGCTCCTCGCCCCCGCCCCCTGCTCCTCCCCCCCCCCGCCCCCTGCTCCTCGCCCCCTGCTCCTCGCCCCCTGCTCCTCGCCCCCCGCCCCCTGCTCCTCGCCCTGCCCCCTGCTCCTCGCCCCCCGCCCCCTGCTCCTCGCCCTGCCCCCTGCTCCTCGCCCCCCGCCCCCTGCTCCTCGCCCCCTGCTCCTCGCCCCCTGCTCCTCGCCCCCTGCTCCCCGCCCCCTGCTCCTCGCCCCCTGCTCCTCGCCCCCCGCCCCCCGCCCCCTGCTCCTCGCCCTGCCAGCACCGAGCCAAGAAAGATCAACTCCCAAAGCCAAACGGCAGAAAACTAATCCGAAGAAAAAGAACGCAACGCAAAGGAACACGTCGGTCGTCGACACACGGAGGGGCCGAGCCCCCCGGATCGACCCTTGAGACCCCCTAAGCCTTAGCGGGGGGGGAAGAAGAAGGTCATTAAATGGCCACAAGGATTTGAGTTTTCGTAGTATCTTCCATTATGTATCATTCAATTATTTTGGTTTATCTTATTAACACATTTTTATACTGTCAAATATATTGTGTGCATCAGTTCCGTCTTTGTAAGGGTAACTGTAGTGCGCATAATACAAAGTACAAATTACTTAAATTTTTTGGCAAATCATTGCATGTAGAGGAAATGGCCAAATAAGAACTAGCCAACATTGTGCTCTAGAAAACAAGCTTTCAAAAGAAAATTGGATGAAAGCGTTTGTGTTGAAAATGCTAACACATATGAATTGTAAGCAATCTGCAGTGGACGGATTGGTATAAAATAGAAAATTGATAATGTTTACATATTATTCAAGATTGTTTTCCACAGTTTTATCAAAGTATGGTGAGTGGATGATGGCTGGTTGAAACAGCCTCACCCAGCCCGAGTCAGACTGAGGGGACAATAGGCTGGGTGAGGCTGCACCACTGGTGCACATTGAACAATAAATGTGCACAATGTTAAACCAGCTTTGACCACACACACGCGGGTAGAGATCTCCTGCACGGTGACATGGAGCACCATGTGTCTTTGTCCTCAATCTCTCCCTTAATAAACTGGTCTTCAAACAGCTCCACCCTTTGTCCAGATAAGCCCAATAAAAGACACCTAGCTGGGGTGTGTTGCGGATCATCGTTTAACTGAACAATGTCCAGATCGGAACAATCTCTATCTTTTGCATCCGTACATTTCATGCATGTGCCACTCACATGTCTTGGTGATAAAGCCCAGACGACCACATACAAGGGGCGGCGTTTGCCATGCTGAGAATCAACGAAGAGGAGGAGAGGTCAACGCTGAGCTGAGGAGCTGGAAGAACCAGAGGCAGGTCCCACGGCTCACCAGCAGAAAGAGAGGGAGGGGGCAGTATGTTGAAGAGCACAGGAGAGTTGTAACTCACAGAAGAACAGAGAGGGAAGAGAGGGAGGGGACAGTATGTTGAAGAGAAGAGGAGAGTTGTAACTCACAGAAGAACAGGGAGGAAAGAGAGGAAGGGGGCAGTATGTTGAAGAGCACAGGAGAGTTGTAACTCACAGAAGAACAGAGAGGAAAGAGACAGTATGTTGAAGAGCACAGGAGAGTTGTTACTCACAGAAGAACAGAGAGGAAAGAGAGGGAGGAGGCAGTATGTTGAAGAGCAGAGGCGAGTAGAATAGATCAGAAAGAGAAGTCACAATAAGAACATAAGCATGGAAGATGGTGTCGTCTTTGAAGATGGTGTTCTCCTTGATGATCACAGCCACACACACACACACACACACACACACACACACACACACACACACACACACACACACACACACACACACACACACACACACACACACACACACACACACACACACACACACACACACACACACTAAAAAAGAGGCTACTGTAAGAGGCTACTTTCAAATGATGTTTTTTTTGGACCAATTTTAGTGTTTCAGCACAAACGGCATGCATGAGCAGTGGGATTAGGCAGTTTACAGGCCATCTGCCTCTTGCTTAGCACGTTCGTGACAGACCTACCCCAATGCATCATGGCTTTGTAGACATATTGCAAAATAGTTAACAACTCTCTCCAGTCAGGCAATTTCCCAAAAGCCTTAAACTGCAGTTATTAAACCCCTTTTACAGAAGCAGAGCATAGATGCCTCTATTACTAACAACTACAGACAGTGGTTGATTTGAGCCTCCCTGTATTCCGGTACATATTTGGGCAGATTAACTCTGTTGAACAAGGACCATAAATTAATCTAATCTAATCTTACTTAATATAACCTTCATATCTCCACCGGTGAAGTATCCCTTTAAGCTGCAGGAAGTTCTGTGACATCCAACTCTTCAACGCAGCCAGACAGGACTCAATCTTCTGGATTTGGGCTGAATCCCTTGATTCTACAGGAATAAAGAGCTGGGGGTCATCCGCGTAGCAGTGGAAGCTACTTGGAAAGCTGCGGATAACGTCGCCAAAGGGAAGCATGCAGATTACAAAAAGCAATGGACCACGGACCGACCCTTGTGGTTCACCAAAGTGTAATTTGCAGTGCTTCGATTCTGAACCCTGATAGAGCACGAATCGTGTTCCATCTGTGAGGTACGATTCAAGCCAGCGAAGAGCCGTTCCCCCGAAGCCAACATGGTGCTCAAGACGGGGAAGAAGAATAGTGGTCGCTCGCGTCGAACGCAGCACTGAGGTCGAGCAGCACAAGCTTTGAGCTCGCAATTGTATCCAAAGCAAGAAGGATATCATTTACCACTCTCGTCACATCAGTTTCAGTTGAGCGGAAGTTTCTGAACCTGGACTGGACAGGTTTGAATACAGTGTTGCTTTGCTACAACCAGGCTCGGACTGGTAATCTGTGATACCGGGCATTTGCCAGAAGGGCCGGTCCACATTTCGGCGTGCGAGGGCCGGCCCTCCTTCAATCATACCGGCCTCAATACTGATTATACGACCGCCTTACTTACCTGACAATACGGATAACTCAAAGAGCCCAAGAAAGAACCTAACGTCAAATTGTTGCAATGGTGCATCCAGTATATATAGCGCTTCCTTGTCATGCACATCTATGTGACGGTTGGTATATGGTATAATTTTCTATTTCTTCAAACTGTAAAATCCTGTTTCTTCAAACTGTACAATCATTGCAACAAACTAAATTAAAATAAAACTAAAATGCTTTCTTTAAACGACGATTTTCTTCTTATATTTGGCGAATTTATGTTCAAATATTTTGCAAAAATATGTTGCGGTGCACGATGGGATTATACATCTAACAGCGAACGTTAACGGTCCATGGATGCTGCGGATGTTGCTTCGCTTATATTTTAATTTCAGTGGATGGGCTAAAAATCATGGAAAGAGTTGGCAAAAAGAAGAAAGGGGGAGCGGAGAAGATTCGGGACAAAAGGCAGAAATCTCTACAAGCTGAGGCGTCTGGATGTTTTAAAATAGATCGCTTGTTTGCTGTGGCCAGTGCTTCAACCGTTGCTGCTAGTGCCCCCGACGTCCCTGCTGCTACAACCGGCGAAAATGCAACTTCAACCGACGAAACTGAGGACTTTACTGGAGAGGTTAGTCCAGGCTCCAAGCCAATTGATGATGATGTAGTATTTTGGTCATTGGGCTCCAGGGGCGAAATGAAAATCGCCCCAGACCTCTCCCATTGACTCCCATGTTAAATGCGTTTACTTCACAAAACAGAGCTCTCAATGCATTCTCTATGGCTTCCGGGAGGGCTCGCCCCTCCAAGTCTATTCATAAGTAAGTAAGTGGCTAACGCTGTTATTTGCAGTGCACAGTCGCCATCTACTGACCACTAGTGGTAATGAAGTGCGTGAATGGTCTCGACTTCCTATAGACAAGTTTTTGACCCGTTTCCGCTTTACTTCCTTAACGCAAACATAATCCATTGCTTGCTAGCTGAGCCCTGTTTCAGGTAGCTGGTTTTGAGGCAACCCCGAGTTTGTTAGCTCTGAGTTAATGGAAACTCTGGGTTTTCCGTTTCAGGTAGCAGGTTCAGCGCAACCGAGAGTTAGTTGCTGCGACAACATACGCCGTGGGTCTAACCTGCTCGGGAGGTGGTTAGACCTACTCTGAGTTTGTTGTCTATAAGGCTGAAGGCAGCTCTCCGACAGAAGGAAGTGTTAGAAATGGCATGTCCTTTTCTACGAGAGCCTGCGGACGTAGAGGGTGCGATCCTCAGAGGGAATCTCCGTGAGGAACGATTATTAAGACGCCGGCTGGATGTACTTTATTTTCCTGATAATATTCTTCACGAGCGCTATCGTTTTTCAGCGCAATCTATCATTTATTTAGACCACCTTCTCAGCCCCCATGTTAACTCTCAAACGCAGCGGGGGCATGCTTTAAGTTTAAGTTTTTTTTTTAACGCAATTAACGCATTTGCAGAATGATCCGCCCCGTGCATCCCACCCGCTCTGTACTACAGTCACTTTAACGTTGTGGCTTTCCAATGATCAGAGTAGCTGACTAACCAAGGACCTATAACTGCTGCAAGTCAAGAAACGCATATTAAGAATGCAGGGCAGAAAAAACCCTGGTACTGCTTTTAACCAGATGCTTCTTCTCTACATGCACATGCTCAGCATAATCGTCTGCATTGTTCACTGGAGTAAAACCCTTTGAGTAAACTGTTCAACAAAATAACTTGTCCCACCACAGCCCGTGTTCTAATAAAGACAATCTACTTTTTATGAGGATTTCTTTATTTCCTGAAAGCACAAAAAAAGTCATTCATATTGGGTATGTTTTTAGAGCTGGGAACAGTATCCCAGTTTGCACCTCACCCACCTTTAACTTATGTTCCAAAATGTGGATCTCCAAAGCATCCTTTTGCATCTTTTGCCTAAGGTGGTCCATTTCCAAGTCTACTTTGTGTATTTGCTTTTCTAGATAGATTTTATACAAGTCTTTGACTGGAAGCTATAGGAATGCAAAAGCTGACATTGGATTTCACACTGCCAAGTAGAGCGTTTCATTATAATTCCAGGGAGAATCTTACAGAAGCAAGCTGTGATTTAGAAGTGGATGGCCTCTCATTGGATTCGATTTCATCCTGTTTGAGAGAAAGAAGATGTCAGTTTTAAATTGTACAACGCTATCATCAACTTTTAGAGGTTATTTTTAAAAGGTGTTAACCTCAATAGGCCTTTCCTCCTCCCTTTCGAATGCCGCAGACAATGTTTCTCCATCATCTTCCTGTAATGACATTAACGGTTGTGTTCAGCAATTACCAAGACATTATTAATAATCTGTGGAAGGTGAAGAATTGTTACAATTGCATGGAGGTTGGTGAGGAGCTCCCCCCAGGGATGCCCTCAGCCACAGGACCCATACTCTGTTGGCTGAGGGCCATCTCCTCAGCCTCTGAGGGCTGCAGAGGTGGACCCCCTCCAGTCTGCCGGGGCTCTGCTTTTTTTCGATTTGCTAACATGGAGGAAAATGTTACCCTAATATTCAGTAAGCGCTATTTTGAAGATATATATATATATATATATATATATATATATAATGCATTTTGCCTAGGAGTAGCCTTCTAATATATCTAAATCCTATTAAATATTGGCAGTGTTGGGGTGGCTGAGAAATGTACTACTTACATTTCCTGCTTAAATATAGGCCCATCACATGTTGAATATAGCTGTTAAATTAGGTAGAGCAGGCAAAACAGCACAATTGATTTGATTTCAATTAAACATTAGTTTACCTGTTTGAACCATATTTTTGTACTTCATCTTCATTTGCTGCCAAGTCCTCTTGGGGCAACTCGGGTTGTTCCTGCGTAAATTGACACACACACACACACACACACACACACACACACACACACACACACACACACACACACACACACACACACACACACACACACACACACACACACACACACACACACACACACACACACACACACACATTACATATTGAATAAGTGGAAGACATTAAACTTTCCTCTTATTTTTATTTTATTTTACTAATTTATTTTACTCACGCATTGACTTGTTCAGCTATTTCCTGCCGAACTCTCTCTCACACTCTCGCTGCCGCGGAAGCAGTTATGCTCGGCATACGCGTTCATTAGAATTTCCAATTCCGTGGGGGAAAAGTAAGTGGATCTACGCTTTTGGTCCATGTTTGATCATGTTATCAGGGATCCATTGATGATGGCTCTTCATAGTCAACAGGCACGCCCTCAACCCAGAGTGAACATACTCAGAGTTTATTAACCCAACGCTGATCACTGTTCTGAAACCGAAAACCCAGAGTTGCTTTTCAACCCTGAACTCTGAGTCAACCAACTCAGAGCGCAGGATTAAACTCAGAGTATGTTAAACCAGCTACCTGAAACAGGCCTCAGGACTGTCCGAGTATGTTAAACCGTGTGGATTAATGTGGAATAATTGCAACTTGCAAGAAGCCCCGCGATCAAGACAGCGTCAAGGTAGGCCGTTTGGTTTTTAATTGTGCCCACCGCGACATGTTGACTTTGGCTCACAGGTCTTTCTTAAGTAGGTTCGCTGAAGTTGGTTCGGCTCATTTGCGCTAAAGGGGGGGGTCGGTCGGTCCATAAGGGGCCGGTGTAGATGGAAAAATGCCAGGGCCGAAAATCGTTCCCAGTCCGACCCTGGCTACAACCCTTTCCTGTACCTTGGACCGGAAAGGGAGGCGCGCGCCCCCCCCCCCCCCCCCCCCCGCTCCCGCTCCTTCGCCTCCCTCCCCCCTCCTCCCCACACGGTGCTCAGTGGGCGCCCCCTCGACCACGCCCTGGAGGCGAGCGCCAGAGGGTCTTCATTTGAACCGTATTGTCATCTCATGACACGTACCTCAATATGGAGAGGCAGAGAAGAAAGCCCTCAGGGTCACAACATAGAAAAATAAAGATTGGGAAGGAGAAAGGGTGCGCAGGGATGAAAGAAAGAAGAGCTTTTCAAAGTGGTAGAAAGACAGTCGTTTTTATCTCAGTGTATCAAGAGGAGGCTTGTAAATATTCAGGTTAGCTAAATCTACTACTAGTAAAACAACAGGTTACTGTTGTCTTGCAACTGTGTACTGATCAGAATGGAGCCTACAATATAACGGATCATAACAAGAAAAATAAAGGAACTTGTTTGTGGTTATTTTGTTTTACTTCAATATCTATGCAAATCTTTGTTTTATGTCAATAGACCCAGCAAAAACGGTTTGGGGAAGCTAGAGTTGCTGACACACGCCTTGTTTGAATGTGGTCGATAGTGTTTAAATATGGTTGATAGGGTTTAAATGTGGTCGATAGGGTTTAAATGTGGTCGATAGGGTTTGAATGTGGTCGATAGTGTTTAAATATGGTCGATAGTGTTTAAATGTGGTCGATAGTGTTTGAATATGGTCGATAGGGTTTAAATGTGGTCGATAGGGTTTAAATGTGGTCGAGAGGGGTTTACATGTTTAAATGTGGTCGCTAGTGTTTACATGTGGTCGATAGTGTTTAAATGTGGTCGATAGTGTGTAGGTGTGGGCGAGAGTGTTTAAATGTGGTCGATGGTGTTTGGATGTGGTCGATAGTGTTTAAATGTGGTCGATAGGGTTTACATGTTTAAATGTGGTCGATAGTGTTTAAATGTGGTCGATAGGGTTTGAATGTGGTCGATAGTGTTTAAATATGGTTGATAGGGTTTAAATGTGGTCGATAGGGTTTAAATGTGGTCGATAGGGTTTAAATGTGGTCGATAGGGTTTGAATGTGGTCGATAGTGTTTAAATATGGTCGATAGTGTTTAAATGTGGTCGATAGTGTTTGAATATGGTCGATAGGGTTTAAATGTGGTCGATAGGGTTTAAATGTGGTCGAGAGGGGTTTACATGTTTAAATGTGGTTGATAGGGTTTACATGTTTAAATGTGGTCGCTAGTGTTTACATGTGGTCGATAGTGTTTAAATGTGGTCGATAGTGTGTAGGTGTGGGCGAGAGTGTTTAAATGTGGTCGATGGTGTTTGGATGTGGTCGATAGTGTTTAAATGTGGTCGATAGGGTTTACATGTTTAAATGTGGTCGATAGTGTTTATATATGGTCGATAGGGTTTACATGTGGTCGATAGGGTTTACATGTTTAAATGTGGTCGATAGTGTTTATATATGGTCGATAGGGTTTACATGTGGTCGATAGGGTTTACATGTGGTCCATAGTGTTTAAATGTGGTCCATAGTGTTTAAATGTGGGCGATAGTGTTTAAATGTGGGCGATAGTGTTTAAATGTGGTCGATAGGGTTTACGTGTGGTCCATAGTGTTTAAATGTGGGTGATAGTGTTTAAATGTGGGCGATAGGGTTTACATGTGGTCGATATTGTTTAAATGTGATCGACAGTGTTTAAATATGGTCGATAGTGTTTAAATATGTTCTTTTCACTCACTCTCCACCTCATCCCTAACTCTCTACCTCAAGCTGGTGTGTAGTGAGCGTTCTGGCACCGATTGGCTGCCGTGCATCACCCAAGTGGGTGCTACATATTGGTGGTGGTTAGTGAGGTCCCCCCTTCACTTTAGGCGTCTTTGAGTGTTATTAATTATTATTATTCTTCATGTTTAACCTCTGTTTTCCTTTTATTCCTAGTCTGTTTTACATAGTTTTGAATGATGACTATATGCTCTGTAAGGTGACCTTGGGTGTCTTGAAAGGCGCCTCTAAATTAAATGTATTATTATTATTATTATTGTTGTGGGGTATAATCATAGATATATATAGAACACTAGATACGTCACGGCAATGTTGAGCTCCGGTCGGCTGACGGCCACCGCGGCGGCCATCTTGAATGGGTCAACCCGCTGTCTAGTGCATTACACCATATGGAAAATTCATACAAAGATGTAGCAAATTTGAGCGGTGATGGCTCAGTGGATGACACTAAAAACATCATAGTTGATATTCCATGTTTGATTTTAAGTGGTAGTAAGATTGATGTTATACAAGAAACACACTTTTTAACACATGACATTTATATGTTAAAAAGTGTGTATATATATATATGTGTGTGTATATACACATATATATATATATATATACACATATATATGTATATATGTAACTATATATATGTGACCGGTTCGTTCTGCGTTGTGTTTCTTTCTATTTAATGAATGACGTGACCCACGATGTGTCTGGACTCGGGCACTCCGACATCCATTTATTCGATCTGAATACACACATACACAAATAGCTTCCTTAGCCCTTGTGCCCTTACTCCAACTCTCTTCCCAAGGGTATCGCAACAAAGGCCCACTACATACAATATTACCACAGAAATGATTGAAATAAAAGGAATAAAAGACATACCTGAATACACAAATAGCTTCCTTAGCCCTTGTGCCCTTACTCCAACTCTACGAAACACACAGGGGGGGAAGGGGAACTAGCATGACTACACGAGGGTCAGTTATATGCTAGTACATCACACAAAACACAAAGTTCCCCATAACACAGAAATCTATCTAATAACTATGGATGATTATAAACCCCAGACTTCCAATTAAACAATATATAATCAAAATAACTAATATAAATAATGATAAATTATAAGATGGTCAAAGATTTGATTACAATATAAATGTACACACCTCTTCCCAAGGGTATCGCAACAAAGGGAAGAGGGCAGGGGGCGCGGGAAACTTATCGGGTTCTCTGGAATGTGGGCGGGAGTATAGTAGGAGGTGGAGCCAAATCAAAAAAATAAATAAAATAGAGCTTAAGGCGGCAGGGAAAGCTAAACTTCAGGTAATACAGAAAAACAAAAGGCAATTGTGTAATTATAATTTTAAGGATATAACACACCCTGTTACATATATATAGTTATAGGCCTATATAACTATATATAATTATAAAGTGATTCCCTCTGATCTGGTTTGTACTGAACGACGGTGTACACACTTGAAAGCAGCACAATGAACTGGCATTGTTTTTTTTTGAGAAATGAGCTGTGAACATATATATCTATGGCTGTCTGACAGTCTGAGAATACCTACTCAAGACCCACACAAGATGGCGGCTCCGTGTGCCGCGGCTGAGAGGGGCGTGGCGTATCTAGTGTTCTATATATATCTATGGGTATAATAACTGGCTGTGATACTGAAGCACCATGACAAAAGTTGTTACCACATAAATGCTTATCTGATGTGGAAAATATTGGCATCCCGCTTATGCCTAGGTAAAACGATTGATAGCGAATTGCAGAGAGCCTGTTGACCCGAGCGATCGACTGCATAGTCTTCCTTGCAGAAAGAAACCTGCCACTGAGGGGGACAAAATGCACAGTTAGGAAATCCTAGAAGTGGAAATTTTCTGGGTATCCTTGATCTCTTATAGCACGGTATGATGTTACTCTGGGTATCCTTGATCTCTTATAGCACGGTATGATGTTACTCTGGCAGACCATCTTAGAAAGGCTGCCTCTAAAAAAAACACTGGATATCTGTCCTGGTGCACTCAAAATGAATTTTTTGATTCAATATCAGAGTGTGTTTTAGGTCAAATTTGTGCCCAGATAAAAAGGGGGGGGGCACCTGCTATGTGTCTGCATACCCCCCAGAAAGTAGGCAGTTGCGCCCCTGATTGGTAGCGATGGTTTTGAAAGGTTTGCCAGAGTCCTTCAAACCATTCGCGATCCATGTCACACAACGTGATGAGACGATATCTCTTGCAGAATTTAAAACAATGTTACGCAGCTACGAGGACACAGAGAAGATGCGCGCCGCTGCAACAGATGACAACGTAATGAACGTGCGGCAGCAGAGAGGGAGACGCGTCGGTACAGGTGACCGGGGAGCTGAGAGGGCCGCAGCGGACGTAGTGTGCTACAAATGCGGCCTAAAGGGACACCTGGCCAGAACCTGCCAGCGTAAACTATGGTGCAGTCACTGCAAGAGTACCACACACCGGGACACGACCTGCAGATGGAGACAGCACCGGAATCTAGACGACGCACGCACGTAAGGTCTCCGGGGAGACAGATGACCAGGACATGGAGTATGCCTTCAGAATGAGTGAGGGGGCAGCTGGAGTCGACGTGAGAGGCCTGATGGTCGATTGCGGAGCAACCTCGCACATTGTCACAGACCTTGCAAAGTTTAAGAGGTTTGATGACAGGTTCCAGGCCAAGACACACCCTGCGTGGAGCTGGCGAACGGCCCGCGATGTGTGGGCGCCGCGTGGCAGAGCGCCGAGGCGATGCAGAAGTCTGTCTGATGGACAGCAAAGGAAGACACCTGAATGTAACGCTGAAGCAGGCGCTGTATATCCCATCCTTCGCACAAGACATTGTTTCTGTGACAGCAGCTACTGCCAGCGAAGCCACCGTGATCGTCAAGAAAGGGAAGGACGTTCTCATCCACAAAGACGGTACCAAATTCCATATTCACGTGCATGATAGACTATATTATTTGTACACAGTAAATAATAATGAAGACGATGAATGTGATGATCAATGCAAGGGTTTTCATGATATGCAGACATGGCGTGAGATACTGGGGCACTGTAATTACAATGACATTCAGAGGTTACCAGATGTTGTGGACAGTATGAAAATTAAAGGTTCAACAAACAAACCTCTACACTGTGAAGTGTGCACTCAGGGGAAGTTTTACCGGACCAGAAATGGAGACCCTGATGTGAGGGCTACAACCCCTCTAGAGCTAGTACACACAGACTGGGCAGGACCAATCCACCCAGAGTCTAGAGATGGGTGCAGATATGCACTTTCATTTACCAATGTTTTTTCCAGTACAGTGTTTGTGTATTTCTTAAAGAACAAAAGTGACACAGTCCTAGCTACAGAGACGTTTCTAGCTGATACAGCCCCATACGGCTAGGTGAAATGCTTTAGATCTGATAATGGTACTGAATTCACAGGAAAAGGGTTCCAGACTTTGCTCATTAAAAATGCAATCAGACATCAAACATCAGCACCTTACTCTCCTCACCAAAATGGTACTGCTGAGCACAACTGGCGCACACTTTTTGACATGGCAAGATGTATGCTAATTGAAAGTGGTTTGCCGAAACAACTGTGGACTTATGCAGTCCAGACTGCTGCTGTGATAAGAAATAGGTGTTTTAATAAACGCACAGGACAGACACCAATCCAAATGATGACAGGAAGACGGCCCAATTTGTCTAGAATGCAGAGGTTCGGATCAGAATGTTTTGTTGATAAACAAGACAAGCGAAAACTTGATCCAAGGAGTGAAAAGTGTGTTTTTATCGGGTACGACAAAAACAGTCCTGCATACATTGCCTACTGTCAGTAAGAAAGTGCAGAAGTAAGAAAGTAACTAAGTCAGGTGTAGAACGACAGACACAGACTAACTTTACATCTGATGATGATAACTTCATACAGCACTGGTCCAGAAGTCCAGATCACCGTGTTGCAGTAGAGCATGAACTTGAAGGGCGCCACCACCAACCACAGCCGGTTGAGGTCAAGTGTGAGCCTGGGTCTAGCAGATACCCTTCTAGAGAGAGGAGAATGCCAGACAGATACACAGACTGCCATGTGTCTAGATGTATGTCTGAGGGGGAGGCTGATCAAGTCCAGAGTAACATAGATTACTGTTATCGAGTGACATGTAACATACCTGTTTCATTTATAGAAGCTGTAGACTCAGATAAATCAAGAGAGTGGGTCAAAGCAATGGATGACGAAATGCATTCACTTAAGGAGAACAACACATTTACCTTGACCAGCTTGCCTGAGGGTAAGAAAGCAGTGGGGGTAGATGGGTGTATGATGGGTGTATGCTATGAAAACCAATGTTGATGGATCTGAGAAGTACTAGGCCCGATATGTTGCAAAGGGGTACAGTCAAAAGATGGGAATGAATTATGAGGAGACATTTTCTCCTACAGCTAACCTGACTAGTGTTAGAGTTTTGATGCAGAAAGCACAGGAAAATTAGATTTTACACCAAATGGATATGAAGACAGCCTATTTAAATTCACCCATTGACTGTGAGATTTACATGGAACAGCCGGAAGGGTACAAGTTAAAATCTCACACAGACAGAGAGTTGGTGTGAAGTTGGAGAGGTCATTATATGGGCTAAAACAATCGGGCAGAAATTGGAACAAGTTGTTACATGAGTATCTGACACAAAACAAGTTTCTACAAAACCAAGCCGACCACTGTGCTTACACAAGGCAAAGAGAACATGATATGATAAGGTGATCATAGTCATTTGGGTCGACTTAATAATTGCAGCAAGTGATGAAAATGCTTTGAATGTTACGAAGGAAATGCTTACAACAAGGTTTAAAATGAAGGACTTGGGCAAACTTAGACTTTTTCTTGGCATTGATTTGAACCAGAGTGACGACTCTGTAACAATGTCACAAGCAAAGTATGTTGAGAAAATCCTGGAAAGGTTCAACATGCAAGATTGCAAACCTAGGTCAACACCTTGTGAACAAAAACTGAACTACACAAATTATGCTGCATTGATGAGTGATGTTTCAAGATACAGAGAGGCAGTGGGTAGTTTGATTTATTTGACTGTCTGTACAAGACCGGATTTGAGTTTTATTGTAAGCAAACTGTCACAGTATTTTACTGAACCTACTGAACAGCACTTTTGGACCTTTAGTGTCATGGAAGGCCAAGAAGCGGCCCACTGTAGCGCTGTCTACTGGTGAGGCAGAGTGTATTGCTCTGGCTGCAACCATCCAAGAGTGTCTGTACCTCACACAACTTTTAGATGGCATCGATAAACATCTGTATGCATTACCTAAGCTGTATGAGGACAACCAGGGCACAATTGCTTTAGCTAAGAATCCTGTCAGACAGAGGTGTAAACATTTGGACTTAAAATACCACTTCATTCGGTCCACTGTGAATGATGGGAAGGTATTATTGGAGTATTGTCCAACCGACCAGATGGTTGCAGATTTGATGACCAAACATGCAACAAAATTTAAGTTAGTTAAATTAAAAGGTTTATGTTTGGAGATAACTAAGAGAAAAACCCTGGAAAGGTGATGATATTTTCCCCTTTATGACTTGATGTAAATGTAATGTAATGATGTTTTTGTTTGTAATAATGTGAGCGCAAGTGGGGGTGTTGAATGGTGCTCTCAATTATTGAATGTTTATCTTTTGTGGTAACCCGGTCCTTCGAGGGTCGGGTTCCAGGTATGAATCACTCGTGGTTCAGGGTTTAAAGCCGTTCGCGGCGTTTATTGCAACACACAGACACGGTTCACATGGAACACAATCATTTAAGTCTTTTAGGGTCTCCGTGAGCCTCTATCTCCTCGTCGCTGCCGTGTTCCCCTCCTGTCTGTCCTCGACCTGCTTTTAACATGGCTCCTCTGTCTCCGGCCAGGTGTCCCCCAATCTCGCTGATTGGGGAGGCGAAAGGGCTGCTCTCTGTCGCCGTCTGGTGGGTGACGGCGGTACACGCCGTCTACCACTGTACATAAAGTTTTGCCATTGCGGTTGCAGCGAGTGCCATTAGAAGCAGCAGAACGTCTCTAGACTTTTCCTTTCCCCCCTGAAGTTCGGTGCTATAATGGGTTCACAACGAGCAGCCTCTGTAACGGGCTGCTCTGCCAACACAGTTATTGTCGGCTTGCTGAACAATGAGGAAGCTTCACACGGTCCGGTAATCGACCACTTTGCAACATGGTGTCAGGATGCCTCTCTTGAACTCAATGCCTCCAAGACTAAGGACATGTGTATTGACTTTAGGCGTAATGTCATTAACCAGGTAAAAACTAGTATAAATGGTCAGGAAATAGAGGTTGTCAAAGAGTATAAATATTTAGGATCCATCATTGATGACAAGTTGTGTTTTGAGTCAAATACAAGTTTGCTTTTCAAGAAAGGCCAGCAGCGCCTGTATTGCCTTAGGAAGCTGGTCAAGATCAATGTGGAAAAGACCCTGATGACCCTTTTCTATAGGTGCTTTGTTGGGTCAGTTGTCATCTTCTCTTTAATCTGCTGGTATGGGTCTATCACCGTAAAACAAAAAAACTCCCTTTCCAAGTTAATTAAGGTGAGCAGCCGTATCACAGGTTCTAATCAGAAAGACCTGGAGCAACTTTATCAGAAGCAGATGCTGAAAAGGGTTGAATCTATCCTGTCAAATAGTTCTCATCCCCTACGGGCTGAATTTCAGATGTTGCCATCCGGATCACGCTTTAAACTCCCACGACTCAGAACCAACAGATATAAACACTCTTTAAACTCCCACGACTCAGAACCAACAGATATAAACACTCTTTAAACTCCCACGACTCTGAACCAACAGATATAAACACTCTTTAAACTGCCACGACTCTGAACCAACAGATATAAACACTCTTTAAACTCCCACGACTCTGAACCAACAGATATAAACACTCTTTAAACTCCCACGACTCTGAACCAACAGATATAAACACTCTTTAAACTCCCACGACTCTGAACCAACAGATATAAACACTCTTTAAACTCCCACGACTCTGAACCAACAGATATAAACACTCTTTAAACTCCCACGACTCTGAACCAACAGATATAAACACTCTTTAAACTCCCACGACTCTGAACCAACAGATATAAACACTCTTTAAACTCCCACGACTCTGAACCAACAGATATAAACACTCTTTAAACTCCCACGACTCTGAACCAACAGATATAAACACTCTTTAAACTCCCACGACTCTAAACCAACAGATATAAACACTCTTTAAACTCCCACGACTCAGACCCAACAGATATAAACACTCTTTAAACTCCCACGACTCTGAACCAACAGATATAAACACTCTTTAAACTCCCACGACTCTGAACCAACAGATATAAACACTCTTTAAACTCCCACGACTCTGAACCAACAGATATAAACACTCTTTAAACTCCCACGACTCGGAACCAACAGATATAAACACTCTTTAAACTCCCACGACTCAGACCCAACAGATATAAACACTCTTTAAACTGCCACGACTCTAAACCAACAGATATAAACACTCTTTAATCTCCCACGACTCTGAACCAACAGATATAAACACTCTTTAAACTCCCACGACTCTGAACCAACAGATATAAACACTCTTTAAACTCCCACGACTCTAAACCAACAGATATAAACACTCTTTAAACTCCCACGACTCAGAACCAACAGATATAAACACTCTTTAAACTCCCACGACTCAGAACCAACAGATATAAACACTCTTTAAACTCCCACGACTCAGAACCAACAGATATAAACACTCTTTAAACTCCCACGACTCAGAACCAACAGATATAAACACTCTTTAAACTCCCACGACTCTGAACCAACAGATATAAACACTCTTTAAACTCCCACGACTCAGAACCAACAGATATAAACACTCTTTAAACTCCCACGACTCAGACCCAACAGATATAAACACTCTTTAAACTCCCACGACTCTGAACCAACAGATATAAACACTCTTTAAACTCCCACGACTCAGACCCAACAGATATAAACACTCTTTAAACTCCCACGACTCAGACCCAACAGATATAAACACTCTTTAAACTCCCACGACTCTGAACCAACAGATATAAACACTCTTTAAACTCCCACGACTCAGAACCAACAGATATAAACACTCTTTAAACTCCCACGACTCTAAACCAACAGATATAAACACTCTTTAAACTCCCACGACTCAGAACCAACAGATATAAACACTCTTTAAACTCCCACGACTCAGAACCAACAGATATAAACACTCTTTAAACTCCCACGACTCAGAACCAACAGATATAAACACTCTTTAAACTCCCACGACTCAGAACCAACAGATATAAACACTCTTTAAACTCCCACGACTCTGAACCAACAGATATAAACACTCTTTAAACTCCCACGACTCAGAACCAACAGATATAAACACTCTTTAAACTCCCACGACTCAGACCCAACAGATATAAACACTCTTTAAACTCCCACGACTCTGAACCAACAGATATAAACACTCTTTAAACTCCCACGACTCAGAACCAACAGATATAAACACTCTTTAAACTCCCACGACTCAGACCCAACAGATATAAACACTCTTTAAACTCCCACGACTCTGAACCAACAGATATAAACACTCTTTAAACTCCCACGACTCAGAACCAACAGATATAAACACTCTTTAAACTCCCACGACTCTAAACCAACAGATATAAACACTCTTTAAACTCCCACGACTCAGAACCAACAGATATAAACACTCTTTAAACTCCCACGACTCTGAACCAACAGATATAAACACTTTAAACTCCCACGACTCAGACCCAACAGATATAAACACTCTTTAAACTCCCACGACTCAGACCCAACAGATATAAACACTCTTTAAACTCCCACGACTCTAAACCAACAGATATAAACACTCTTTAAACTCCCACGACTCAGAACCAACAGATATAAACACTCTTTAAACTCCCACGACTCTAAACCAACAGATATAAACACTCTTTAAACTCCCACGACTCAGAACCAACAGATATAAACACTCTTTAAACTCCCACGACTCTGAACCAACAGATATAAACACTCTTTAAACTCCCACGACTCTGAACCAACAGATATAAACACTCTTTAAACTCCCACGACTCAGACCCAACAGATATAAACACTCTTTAAACTCCCACGACTCTGAACCAACAGATATAAACACTCTTTAAACTCCCACGACTCTGAACCAACAGATATAAACACTCCTTTGTTCCCTAACCCTAACCCTAACCCTAACCACTCTACTCCTAAAGTCTATAAAGAGCCGTAGCGCCTCGCCCCCCCCCCAACTCACACTTTGGGATACGCTGAGCCTCTGCCTTTCTATAAATATATATTATATATATACAGTGTATGTGTATTACTATAATATCTATAGATATATTGACTACTATTTATTGATTACGTAGAGTTTTTTATAGTGTCTGTGACTTGGATTTGTATAATATCTACTGCACAACAAATTGCGGGACAATTTTGGGACCATCAAGTACGTTGAACATTCTCATTAAAGTCCGGAAGACGACTTTGCATACTGTTTATGCCAGCAGTCAAATGAGGCAAGGTATTTGAACCAAACAGAAATCCTTACTGCTGATCCTGCCTGTGCCAGCCCTAAGAACGGACGCTCAAACAGGACCCAGTGTTCCCAGGAGAGTTGGCACTCACAGAAGAATAGAGAATTCTTCTGTGAGCATTGGAGATGCTGTCCTCCCTGAAGATGCTGTTCTCCTTGATGATCACCCTCCTCTTCTTCGGAATCTTGTTTACTACACTCGTCTCGTAAGTAACAATGCCAGGTCACACACACACACACACACACACACACACACACACACACACACACACACACACACACACACACACACACACACACTCTCCTTCTCCCAAGAACACCAACACTGGAGTGGGGTTTAACTTTTTTATGACATTGATTGCCGGACATCCATTTGGACATCCACGGTCATAATGTGTTAACAATAGGTGGACATAATCAGGGACTCATCTTTGGACAGAATATTCTTTTGATTGGATCAGATAGGCTTACACCCGTGAGAGATCTACCCCTATGCATCCTGGGTTCATTGAGTCTATTTTGTTTTAAGACAGTGAAATACGAGATATGTATCCCAGTCAGCAACATTTCCAAACACCTCTGACCTTAAAGGGGACCTATTATGCTTTTTCGACTTTTATGACCTATAAACGTTGTTATAATGATTGATAGTCAAATTGATAGTCACATGTAAACATTGTGTTTACATGTGGTCGATAGTGTTTAAATGTGGTCGATAGTGTGTAGGTGTGGGCGAGAGTGTTTAAATGTGGTCGATGGTGTTTGGATGTGGTCGATAGGGTTTACATGTTTAAATGTGGTCGATAGTGTTTAATTGTGGTCGATAGTGTTTAATTGTGGTCGATAGGGTTTACATGTTTAAATGTGGTCGATAGTGTTTATATATGGTCGATAGGGTTTACATGTGGTCGATAGGGTTTACATGTGGTCCATAGTGTTTAAATGTGGTCCATAGTGTTTAAATGTGGGCGATAGTGTTTAAATGGGCGATAGGGTTTAATTGTGGTCGATAGGGTTTAATTGTGGTCGATAGGGTTTACATGTTTAAATGTGGTCGATAGTGTTTATATATGGTCGATAGGGTTTACATGTGGTCCATAGGGTTTACGTGTGGTCCATAGTGTTTAAATGTGGGTGATAGTGTTTAAATGTGGGCGATAGTGTTTACATGTGGTCGATATTGTTTAAATGTGATCGACAGTGTTTAAATATGGTCGATAGTGTTTAAATATGTTCTTTTCACTCACTCTCCACCTCATCCCTAACTCTCCACCTCAAGCTGGTGTGTAGTGAGCGTTCTGGCACCGATTGGCTGCCGTGCATCACCCAAGTGGGTGCTACATATTGGTGGTGGTTAGTGAGGTCCCCCCTTCACTTTAGGCGTCTTTGAGTGTTATTAATTATTATTATTCTTCATGTTTAACCTCTGTTTTCCTTTTATTCCTAGTCTGTTTTACATAGTTTTGAATGATGACTATATGCTCTGTAAGGTGACCTTGGGTGTCTTGAAAGGCGCCTCTAAATTAAATGTATTATTATTATTATTATTAGTCATGTTTAACCATACTAAAGTGTCAAATAATGACGTACATGCTTTTCGACGTATTCCCTGCTGACAGTCTGGGGTGGCTGTGCAGAGCGCTAAACACTCGGGACAACGATTGCTATTCACTTGTTCACATTTCCGGGAAACATCTACGTAGACGTACTCCTGCCACGCCCCCATATGCCTGGTCAAATCTGCCCGCACGTGCGCTCCAAGGAAGCTAACCAATCACAACAGAGTTGGGTTAGCAGGAGGGGGGCGAGGGGGCGGAGAAGGACGAAACCGTTGACAGAGAAGGCAGAAAGCGCCCAGATGAGAGGAAGAGTTTCCCGAAAATCTACATCTATTTTTGTGCATGGTTAAACATGACTATCAATCATTATAACAACGTTCATAGGTCATAAAAGTCTAAAAGCATAATAGGTCCCCTTTAACTGTCGAATCCTAAATTGAGGGGAGGCTATCTTTTTTTAAAATGTTTACAGATACTGAATGAACAGGTAGAACAGATATGAATAAAATATGCAACTATGAAACAATTTGGTTTGGTGGGGGTAAGGCAGTGTGTTTGTTTATGAGTGTGTGTGTGTGTGTGTCTGTTTTCCATCCAACCATGTTACTATATAAAGCTCTGAAAATGAAAGCTTTTCCTCATTATTACTGTTTCACTCCATAGCGATGTGAGACCTTCACCTCCACCTGTTCCTTTACCTCCTGCTCTGAAAGTCCCGAGCCCCCCTAAAGGATGTAAAGGATGCAGGTGAGAGCCCACATATCATAACAGCCTCATTCAGAGCCATCAGGGCCAGAAAGTGTAAAGCTCTACTCCCTCCCTCCATATGTCCATCCACCATTTAGAAGCTGCAATCCACAGATCAATACCCAAACCAATCAGGGAGGAGTTTCTCTAGTTTGTCAGTAAATGAGCTTGCTGCAGTCTAAAATCCAAATACATACAGAGGCTGGGGCAGTCAACCCAAAACTAATATTATCACAGCACATTTACTCACAAGCTACAGCACATTCATGAATGGGAATTCAATTCAATGGGAACCACTGATTGTCACATTGGATTTGATACAATTATTCATTTGTTAAATGTGCCAAATATAAGTCAATATAATCTTGGTGTCACTGACTCTTGGAAGGATGCAGCATGGAAAACATTTCTTATTTAATGTTGTTCATGCCTAATTCTCCTTTAGCTGAAGTCTTTATTAAATGTTTTTATTTTGGTTGATTTTGTTTAAGACAGTGAAATACGAGATATATATTCCAGTCAGCAACGTTTCCATACACCTCTGACCTCAACTGTAGAACCCTAAATTAAGTCTATTAACATGTTAACAGATACTGACTATACCGGTAGAACGGTTATGAATAAAAAATGCAACTATGAAAAATTGTGGTTTGGTGATGGTTAGTGAGTGAGTGAGTGAGTGAGTGAGTGATCCAACCATGTTACTATATAAAGCTCTGAAAATGAAAGCTTTTCCTCATTATTACTGTTTCACTCCATAGCGATGTGAGACCTTCACCTCCACCTGTTCCTTTACCTCCTGCTCTGAAAGTCCCGAGCCCCCCTAAAGGATGTAAAGGATGCAGGTGAGAGCCCACATATCATAACAGCCTCATTCAGAGCCATCAGGGCCAGAAAGTGTAAAGCTCTACTCCCTCCCTCCATATGTCCAAGCACCATTTAGAGGCTGCAATCCACACACCTGTGATTGAAAGGCAAGATCAATACCCAAACCAAGCAGGGAAAAGATTCTCTAATTTGTCAGTAAATGAGCTTGCTGCAGTCTAAAATCCAAATACATACAGAGGCTGGGGCAGTCAACCCAAAACTAATATTATCACAGCACATTTACTCACAAGCTACAGCACATTCATGAATGGGAATTCAATTCAATGGGAACCACTGATTGTCACATTGGATTTGATACAATTATTCATTTGTTAAATGTGCCAAATATAAGTCAATATAATCTTGGTGTCACTGACTCTTGGAAGGATGCAGCATGGAAAACATTTCTTATTTAATGTTGTTCATGCCTAATTCTCCTTTAGCTGAAGTCTTTATTAAATGTTTTTATTTTGGTTGATTTTGTTTAAGACAGTGAAATACGAGATATATATTCCAGTCAGCAACGTTTCCATACACCTCTGACCTCAACTGTAGAACCCTAAATTAAGTCTATTAACATGTTAACAGATACTGACTATACCGGTAGAACGGTTATGAATAAAAAATGCAACTATGAAAAATTGTGGTTTGGTGATGGTTAGTGAGTGAGTGAGTGAGTGAGTGAGTGAGTGAGTGAGTGAGTGAGTGATCCAACCATGTTACTATATAAAGCTCTGAAAATGAAAGCTTTTCCTCATTATTACTGTTTCACTCCATAGCGATGTGAGACCTTCACCTCCACCTGTTCCTTTACCTCCTGCTCTGAAAGTCCCGAGCCCCCCTAAAGGATGTAAAGGATGCAGGTGAGAGCCCACATATCATAACAGCCTCATTCAGAGCCATCAGGGCCAGAAAGTGTAAAGCTCTACTCCCTCCCTCCATATGTCCAAGCACCATTTAGAGGCTGCAATCCACACACCTGTGATTGAAAGGCAAGATCAATACCCAAACCAAGCAGGGAAAAGATTCTCTAATTTGTCAGTAAATGAGCTTGCTGCAGTCTAAAATCCAAATACATACAGAGGCTGGGGCAGTCAACCCAAAACTAATATTCTCACAGCACATTTACTCACAGGCTACAGCACATTCATGGATGGGAATTCAATTCAATGGGAACCACTGATAGTGACATTGGATTTGTGGATTTGATCAAATGTGCCAAATTTGGATCAATATAATCTTGGTGTCAGTGACTCTTGGAGGGATACAGCATGGAAAACACTTCTTATTTAATGATGTTCATGCCTAATTCTCCTTTAGCTGAAGTCTTTATTATAGTTTATTTTGATATTTGCTGTGTTTTGTTAACAGGGGATCTCTTATCGAGAAAGTGATGGCACGATATTTTCAGACATGGAAAAAGGAGCAAGAAAACTCTACAAAGTTCAGGTACTAAAAACTATTGTGTTTATGTTTGTGTAATGAAAGAAACATTGTAAAACTGCCATAAATGTGTCCTTTATGTTTGCGTAAAACACATGCAAATTGCATTCACCGCAAACTTTTTCAGGTAGTGTTCTAGTAGTATTAAAAGGTACAACCTTCTTGGCATTATATAACTTCTCTGATGTCCATAACGTGTAAACAATAGGTGGACATATTCAGTGACTTGACTTTGGCAGAATCATTTTCAATATGATTGTCCTTCGTCCGTGACAGACCGACTCCTATGCGTCCTGTGCCAGTCTTGGGGACGTACCCTCAACAGGACCCTCTTATCACGGGCAGAAAGAGGGCGTTATCAGCATTGTATCATCCATCTGATGCCCATAATGTGTAAACATTAGGTAGACATAATCAGTGACAAATTTTTGGATGGAACAAGCGGCAACTAGCTCCAGTAGCTACCGCAGGATAACCACAAACAGAAGCTTGCTCTGGGTCACGAGCTTTGAGTACGTGCACGAAGGGGTCGCACGGGGAGCGGGGGAGTGCAGTACGACCGTTTGATTGACGTTCTTACTGTCCAATGCCACTCGTGGGTCTGGAAATCATTGGCTGGAGTTTTTCGAGCCCTGCCCGTTCCACAGATGATTGACTTGTTTAATTTTCGTGGCTGTAAGTGGGTTATGATAAGGATTTCAAGTAATTTTGCCAAAAAAGAGAATTCCATACCGAACCTTTAACTGAGTGCTGTTGCCCTTAGTGAGGGAACCACCCGGACAGAGCTCCCCTCTGCACACGTACAATCCTTGAAGAGAACATGAGGATATCTGCAGTTGGTTCCATTGCTTTCTATTGTCAGGGTCTGAAAGCTAAATAAAAAAATTTACTTTTGTCATCAATTGATTTAATTGAGTGAAATGGGAATAACAAATATGTACGATTCCATCTGTCCAGCTTGTCAGCAGTTGACGCCCTTGTTTGTGTGTACATTTGAATGGATGCTCTACTGTGTACGGTGAAGCTCAATTATGGTTGTATGTTTTCTACTCCTCAGAGATCTGCTGAGAAGTACATGTCATGGTTTTACCAAGGCCGTCGTTTCACAAGATAATACCCCGGTGGGAGCCCAGATTGTGTACGATGGCGAGAAGAGAAAACCATTGTCAGTGACAGCCATTTTCAACACATTTGCAAAGGTAAGTACTTGACGTTTTGTTTATTTATACCTATTGTCTCTATAAACCTGAATACTTTAAGTGTACTTTTTATAGCATGTCATGTATTCATGTCAGTAAAGGACGTGGCATTCATCATGACCTATTTTCCCACTTTGTGCCAGTATAAGTGCCACTTGGGTATAAGGATGAACAAAATCCTTCAATGCATCAGGCTTTATAGAAGATATACCATTTCTAAACAAACCCATTGAATCCCCATGAAACTGTTGTTTCCATTAGCATATTTACCCCTTGGATGTTTAATCCTTTGTAATTGGGAACTTCCCAGGTGCTTTGTTCATTGGGTTATGGGTTGAAAGAGTTACCTTTTTAGAGGAAACCTAATGAATCAACATGAAATGGGTGTGTTCATAAGGTAGGTATTCTTTCCCCTTGAATGATTCACCATAGCCCATAGCATCTATAAGAAGGAGAGCATTTCGAATTACCTTAAGATAAGATAAAATAAGATAATCCTTTATTAGTCCCACAGTGGGGGAATTTGCATGGTTACAGCAGCAAAGAGGTTAAACATGCTGCAAAACAGTGGTACAAAATACAATAAGAAAACACAAGTACAGATATAGGACACGCTGTGCCCGGAGACAGGCATTCCTGTCTCCGGGCACAGCGGTTGCAGCCCTAGGGGCGGTATTTTCCCTCAGCCTTGAGTCTGGGCCGGAGGAACGCCTTCCTCACTTTCTGAGCTTAACCTGTCAGGAATTATAATGCAACCCTAGATGTTACTTTCCAGGACATTCTTTTTAGGGACTACCCAGAGTGGAAGTGGGGAATTCTTGGGCTGCCGTGAAACGCTGTACTACTGAGCTACTCCTAGCCAAAAGATTGACTAATTCTTTCAGAATCGGAACCTTTGAGTATCACTTCTAGGATGTCACTTTCTCTGCCGCTGAGCTATATTTTCTGCCCTCGTTTCTCAATATTTCAATTTCATTGTAACGGGTTCCAACGAGTCAGGACACAGTTCTCAAATGCAAATGGAGCGAACTCCCGTTCTTTCTCCTTCGGAGCAAACAAACACAATGTCAACTGCACAAAACGTTCTTTCCTTCCGGATCGTGCTCTCCCGTCGCTCTCTCCAACCCCCCACTGAAAGACAAGCAGGCACATAAATACACACTTCCTGATGGGGTCAGATTGCAGACACCTGTCCGCAATCAGACCCCATCACCCCAGCAGACTCGGTGCTCCATACTCCCCCTGCAGGCCAGACGCCGCCCCACCTCCACATTCACCTTGCAACTTTTATTTAATTACTTCATCAAAATAGCTTTGATCAGGAACAAACACTTTTTCAATGATGTGATATTATGGCAAAATGGAGTTCATACATTAAATCCATGACGTATATTTAAAAGTAGTTATTTTTGTAATGTCTGTTTGTGAGTAGAGGAATCCATTCTCAAACAAAACCTGGGATACCTGCTCAGTGGTTGGCAATGGAGGGATTTTGTCCAACAGCACCTGTGGAGAGATGATAGATTCTGCCCAGTTCGTCATCAGGTAGATACTACCAGACTACCTCCTTCCACATTGTGAAGTTGGTATTGTACTGATCCCTCAGAATGCACAATGTTTATATCATAATGCATTATGAGAGTGTGGACTTTCTCTCGATGCAGGTGTAACCTACCTCCTGTGGAGAACAGCTTCCTCAAGGATGTAGGCAACAAGACAAACCTTGTGACGGCTAATCCAAGCATCTTTCTTCAGAAGTAATGGCTACTGCATGTACCAACTATTTGACTTTGACCCAGTGAGGGCTGATATATTTCATTTATTTCTCTAACAACCCACCCTCTGCTCACCCTCAGATTTAGGGGTCTACAGGAGCGCAGACGTCCCTTCATGGAGAGCATGCGTCGCTACAATGACTCTCTGATGCTCCTGCCGGCGTTCTCATACTCCACCAACACCGCAGTGTCCCTGCGTGCGCTCTACACCATCGAGGACTTTGAGAGCCCAATCAGGCCGGTGTTCCTCAACCCAGAGTACCTTCAGAACCTGCACAGCTTCTGGCGCTCCAAGGGCCTGAATAAGCGTCTGAGCTCTGGCTTGATGGTGGCCAGCCTGGCGCTGGAGCTTTGCACCAATGTACACCTATATGGGTTCTGGCCCTTTGACCAACACCCGCTATCACACCAGCCCCTCAACAACCACTACTATGACAACGTACCGAGTAAGAAGAATGTTCATGCAATGCCTGCCGAGTTTGACCATTTGTTGAGGTTACATGAGCAGGGTGTACTGAAAATACACCTGGGGGAGTGTCGGCCGTCCAGCCGGTAGGCAGCCCTGCAACTTCTCAAAGATGACAATATGTGTTTTGACAACAATGAGGCATGATGTTTGTTTTTATTTATTTGTTCTGTATCGATGTCAAGCCACCACAAATTACAGTTAAATAATAAGCTCAACTGAGAATGCACTGTACTGAACATGCACTGTTTGCACTGAGGATGTCATGCAAAATGAGCTTTCTGTCTTTTAGCATTATGCATAATAATATATTTTTTTAAACTACAACTGCATTCATATTTTTTTCTTGAATTGAGATTGTTTAGATTTAGATTTGGTAAATGGGCCTCATCTACACAATGTCGTTTTCTTAACTGAATTGTTTATGAGTATCTCAACAAAGCCAATTGGTCAATCACCTAGAAAAATAGAAAATGTAATAAATGTGCATGTTCAAAACACAAATGTTTCATGCATTTTTTATGTCAAACATTCCATTTTTCTCTTGTATGAAAGGTAACATTTTGGTTAACTATTATTATTAGAAATTCTGAAAAAAAAAATACGGGAAAAATCATATTTTCTGAAGTTATACCCAAACTGTTTAACCCATCTCAACGTCTCCGCCTTGATGAGTTCCTACTTGATGACAAACTGGCCTGAATCTATCCTCTCCCCACAGGTGCTGTTGGACAAAATCCCTCCAACAACAGAGCAGGTATCCCAGGTTTTGTTTGAGAATGGATTATTCTACTCACAAACAGACATTACAAAAATAACTACTTTTAAATATACATAAACAGCAGATGGCATAATGATAATGCGATGGTCATAATTTAGCCTAGGATTTTCTTTATTTTCCATTTTCTTGCAATGTATTGCGGGAGCAAGTCACAACTGTGGCGTTGCAAGGGTGCCCATCGGAAATCTTAACTTCAAGGGGATGTTAGCCCTCCCCCTCACCCCTTACCCTAACTTCAAATGGCTTTTGGGACATGAATTCACTGCGTGTGAAACGCGAAACAGCGAGGCGTAGGGTTGAGATTTTGGTTTGAGCAAAGAATTGAGACTGAGCCTAGCTCTGTTAAAGCACATTCCTTAATCAGTTCATTTGTCCAGTATACAGGGGTCATCACAAGAAGGGTTATCATCTAAAGCAGTCGGTACATGTTGGTGTTAATTAGATGGACCAGATATTTATAGTTCCAGGCAAGGCAACTTTATTTATATAGCACTTTTCATACACAAGGCAGACTCAAAGTGCTTCACATATAAACAATGTCATACAATAAAATAAAAGATAAGTAAAAGAAAACATATGCAAAGAAATGGGTAAAATAGAAAACTAAAGTTAAATACTAAAATACTATAAATACTAAAGCATTTTAGTATTAAAATATAAAATATAGGCAAAATTAAAAAAGCTTTTTAGAAAGTGCAATGTATTTAAGATTTAGCAGAAAGCTAAATCAAACAAAAGTCTTCAGTCTTGTTTTAAAGGTGCTCAGAGTTGGGGCAAGTCTTAAATCCTCTGGGAGTTTATTCCAGCTATTTGTTGCATAGTAACTAAATCCTGCTTCCCCATGTTTCGTGTTTACTCTGGGGATAATTAACAGATTGGTCTCAGAGGATCGTAGTGGTCTAGAAGGCTTATATAGTGGAAGCATATCAGTTAAAAGTTTTGGGCCAAAACCATGTAGGGATTTATAGGTTAGCAACATGATTTTAAAATCAATTCTCTGACCTACAGGAAGCCAATGTAACGATTTCAGAATTGGTGTAATATGTTCAAGTTTTTTGGTCTTTGTTAGAACTCTAGCAGCAGCATTCTGAACAAGCTGAAGCTTCCTCAGAGTTTATTTGGGAGACCTGTAAGGAGACCATTGCAGTAATCAAGCTTCAATTCTTGCTACATTTTTAAGGTGATAATATGCCGATTTCGTAACTGATTTGGTGTGACTGTTGAAATGTAAATCTGAATCCATGATAACCCCTAGATTTCTGGCTTTGATTGAGGTTTTCAGGGACAGAGAGTGAAGGTGTTGGGTTACTTTAACCCTGCGTTCACACCAAAAGATGCAAAAAGTTGACGCGCGTCACGATCCCATTCAAAGTGAATGTAGAGACGCGTTGCTGCTTTGCTGCCGAGAAAACGGGCAGCAAAATTTGATTTGCGGCGCGTCAAAATCTGATTTGCAGCGCGGCATGCCCGTGCCCGGCAGGGCACGGGCACGGGCGGGCACCGCAAAACTTGATTTGCGGCGCCGCAAAACTTCGGCGGCAACGCGTTCGGGCAGCAAATGCATCTTTTGGTGTGAACGCAGGGTTAGCCTTCCCGTTGAAGAACAAAATACAATTATCTCTGTTTTGTCCTCATTTAGTTGAAGGAAATTTCGGCACATCCATTCTTTCACTTGCTCAATGCACTGGCACAGCAGATCTATGGGCCGATAGTCATTTGGTGATAGCGATACTGTTACAGCTGATCTATGGGCCGATAGTCATTTGGTGATAGCGATACTGTTACAGCTGATCTATGGGCCGATAGTCATTTGGTGATAGCGATACTATTACGGCTGATCTATGGGCCGATAGTCATTTGGTGATGGCGATACTGTTACAGCTGATCTATGGGCCGATAGTCATTTGGTGATGGCGATACTGTTACAGCGGATCTATGGGCCGATAGTCATTTGGTGATAGCGATACTGTTACGGTTGATCTATGGGCCGATAGTCATTTGGTGATAGCGATACTGTCACAGCTGATCTATGGGCCGATAGTCATTTGGTGATAGCGATACTGTTACAGCTGATCTATGGGCCGATAGTCATTTGGTGATGGCGATACTGTTACGGTTACGGACTGACGCCCTGCCCTCATGGGTAAAAACCTCAGTTTGTCGTCTGCTATGCTAATGACCATGTGTTTTTCCCCGCGTGTGATTTGTTTACCATTATGTTAATTTTGATGTGCCTTTCCCCGGACGTAATTGGTTGCTGCATCGGAAGGCCGAGGATCCAGGAGAATAAAAGACGGGCGAGCTCAACATTCACGGCAGCTTGTCTTGGATTTGCAGCTTGCCATATTGGGTCTTCGAAGGGTTATTTGTTGTTGACTACCTGGGAACTTGGCCGGGGTTTGTTAGAGGTTATCGAACACCGACACGCAGCTATACCTCTGTTAAAAACATTAGTCGCAGGGGTGCTGTTCCACTCATGTATTTTGGGAGCTTCTCATTTGGTTATATTAATTTCTTTGATTTGGACAGCACCCAATGGTCCTTTTCCTTTTTGTAGTTTTGCCTCCTCTGTTTGTGTTACATTGATTACCCCAAGCTCCGGGCTAAATAAACTACTACTACTACTACCAGTTAACCAAAGACATCTGGTTTTTATGTTGCCACCCCTTCCCCTAGCGGGGGACGTAACAGATACATAGATTTGCGTGTCATCAGCATAGCAATGATGGTCAATATTGTTATTTTGCATGATTTGCCCTAGTGGGAGCATGTAGATGTTAAATAAAGAGGGTCCTAAGATCGAACCTTGTGGGACTCCACATGTCAGGTTGGTTGATTCTGATCCAAAGTCGCCAATGGAAACAAAGTAGTTCCTATTTTGTAGGTAGGACCTGAACCAATTTAAGACTGTGCCTGAAAGCCCCACCCAGTTTTCTAACCTGTCCAGAAGTAATGTATGGTCTACATGCAGCACTGAGGTCAAGTAGCATTAGTATTGAGGTTTTGCCAGAGTCTGTGTTAAGACTGAACTTTAATAAGGTCTCAGTGCTGTGCAGGGGTCGAAATCCTGATTGGAAGGTGTCATAACAACCAGTTGATGCCAGGAAGTGATTAAGTTGCTGGAGGACAACTTTCTCAAAGATTTTACTCATGAAGGGGAGATTTGATATTGGTCTGTAGTTGTTAATAATAGAGGCATCTAGGCTCCGCTTTTTTAAAAGGGGTTTAATAACTGCAGTTTTCAAAGCTTTTGGGAAATTGCCTGACTGGAGAGAGTTGTTAACTATCTGCAATATGTCTACTGCTAGGCAGTCGAAAACATTCTTAAAGAGGTTGGAAGGTAAAGTATCAAGGCAACAGGTGGATGTCACAGTTTTCACAAGATTTTGAGAGTCTATAATATTAAAACATGCCATCCTTGCCAGGTTACTGTTGCCTGAACAGGGTGGTCGTCCAACATTTTTGTTTGAAGTGGAGATATTGATAGCGCATCTGATGCCTTAAATTTTATCAGCATAAAAAGCTGCAAACTCATTGCGTTTCTGCTTGGAATGGAGATCAGGTGGAATTTGTGTTGGGGGGTTGGTCAGTCTGTCAACAGTTGCAAACAGGGTTTTTGCATTATTAGTGTTGGTTTTAATGATATTGGAGAAAAATGTTTCTCTAGCATTTTTTAAGTTTAAATTGTAGGCACGGAGGCTCTCTTTAAAGATATCATGGTGATTATGAAGTTTTGTTTTACGCCAGATGCGTTCAACCTTCCTGCATTCTTTTTTCTGTGCTGTTACAGAAGCAGCTTTTCTCCAGGGTGCCTTTTGCTTTCCAGAAATCGTTTTAACCTTGTAAGGTGCAATGACATCTATGACTTCTAGAATTTTAAAATTAAAGTTTTCTACAAGATCATCAGCAGAACATGGGTTGAGAGGTGGTAGCAAGGAGATAGCCTTTTTAAAAATCTTTAAAAATCTTCATTGATATACCGTTTTTGGACAGTATTTGAATTTGTCTGTATGTCGGGAATAAAAGATATGTTAAAGAAAACACAAAAGTGGTCAGACAAGGAAGGATCAGTCACAGAGAGATCAGAAACATTGAGGCCCTTTGTGATAACCAGGTCTAGAGTGTGCCCCTTACAATGAGTAGCCTCTTTCACATGTTGAGACAGTTCAAATCTGTCAAACGGTTAAAAGTTTTTTTGCACATTTAAATCATCAGTATGAAAATTGAGGTCACCAGTTATAACTAGACAGTCAAATTCTGTGGAGATGCTAGACACTAATTCTGTGAAGTCATCGAAAAAATTTGCAGGATGTGTGGATGGCCTGTAAATAATTTATAGGAGAACTCTGGGGGAGCATTTCAATACAGCACTAAGGTATTCGAATGATGGAAAATCACCAAATAACATCTGTTTCCCCTGAAATAAAATTTTAAATACAGCAGCAACCCCTCCACCTCTTTTTCCAGATCTACATGCATCAAAAAAGTTATAGTTGGGAGGAGCTGTCTCTATCAGAACGGTTGCACTGTTATTTTGTTCCAGCCATGTTTCAGTTAAAAACATAAAATGTTTAGAAGTGGTAATAAAATCATTAACTAAAAATGATTTGTTATTAAGAGACCTCACATTAAGTAGAGCCATCCTGATGGTGTTGTTGATAGGCTTTAAGGTTGTTTTTGGTTTGGAGGCAATAGATATGAGATTTGTGAGGTTAGCAGTGTGTCTAAGTTTCCCTTTGTTTAATCTCTTAGTGGTTACAGCATGAATGCGAAAGTTGCCCTGCTTTGACGTAGGCAACCTTGGGTTCAGCAGATTATGTGAAACTTCCTTTATACTGTGTCTACGGCTGAACCCTTTTTTGTCTCAGTAATACTCAGGACTACTATCAGTACAGGGGGGGGGGGGGGGGGCGCTGGGGCTCCCTCCGCTTGGGTGTTATCAGCCTGTGGCCATGACCTGGCGATGCTATCATTGACACAGATGCAAGTTTGATGCCAACATATTCCAGTTTCTTAAAGTCTGCTGGAAAATCGCAAAGGGAGGAGTCATTGGAGCTGGAGTTGTTGTTGTGGCTATGGGAGAGATGAGGCTGGAGGTCATCGTCGATGGGGGAGTGCAGAGGAGGGGGGTGACCGTTCCTCGCCAAGCCAGCATTATCGATGGTGGAGGGCACAGTGTTGATGGCGTCGGGCGGGCTGTTGTCTCTCTTCAAGGTCTGTGGGCTGTCTGCTATCTGTGTGTCAGATAGTGGCAGAGTAGATGTGTGGGGGAGGCTGTAGTCTTGCTTCTTCTCAACCTGTGCTCTGACTGTGGCCTGTGCGTCAGACAATGGAGATTTGTGCGAAAGCGAGAAGAGAAGATTGTCCTTTAACAGTTTTGAGCCTAACCTGTTTGGGTGTAGGCCATCTGCTCTGAAAAGATATTTGCGCCCCCAGAATAAGTTGAAATTGTCAATAAAGCCCCTTCCTCTTTCATTGCAGACTCTGGATAGCCATGTATTCAGTGCAAGTAGACGACTGAATCTGTTTATTCCCCTGTCAACTGCTGGTATGGGTCCACTGATGAATGACTTAATGTGTATTTTGTCCAGTGTATCCAATAGATCAGTGTAATCCCTCTTCAGAAGTTCAGACTGTTCTCTTTGAATATCATTAAATCCTGCATGCACAATAATCTGTGAGATTTTGGGGTTTTCCAATATGATTGTGGCTAGTTTCTGGTTGATATCACTAACCATTCCATATGGGAAGTTGCATGTTTTGATCTTCTTACCGGTTATATCCTTGATAGTTGAGTCTCCTATAATCAGAGTGTCTGGTTCATCTGCTTTCTGTGAGATGGGCCCTTGTTGGCTTGAGGTGACGGTGGCCGACACATGCGCAGCTCGCCTCCATGGCGACTGGTTCTTTTCCGTCTCTGTCCACACTGTCCGTCCGGACGCATCTCGGGGCTCAAGGGTGCATGGGTGGCAGGCGAGTTTGTGGACTCTTGAAGTGGCAGGAACCGGTTCTTCAGTGGCAGGGTTAATTTCAGTGACGGGCTAATCCGGCTGACACATGCAACTTTAGCTTTGGGTAGCTTAGCATTTGGCGTTGAGTGAACTTGTTGATTCACTTTGGTATGTTGTTTTGGCTTAGCGCCGACTCTGTGCCAGTGAGACGCAGCTGGAACTGTCTCTCTCTTGTCCAGCTTCGGGAAGGATACAATGTAGCTTTGATCATCTTGTTGTGTATTTGTCTGTTAGCTCAGCAAACTCACCCATCGGCACTGTATCCTGGAGGAGTCCTTTGCATTTTTCTAATGCTGCTAGTCTCGTTTCAAATAAAGCCACTGTCTGTTGCAGTTTGGTGCAGTCTGTGAATTTCCCAGTCTCCGTGTAGGCGATAGGAAAGTCCAAGGCTTTTTCTGCTGTCTGATCCGGGAGTCATAAAAAGTGCCAAAATGTATTGTTGAATCGAGCGATGGAGGACGACGGAAACAAACTATATATTGTTAGGTATTATGATCATGAAATAAAATATAATAAAGTAGATCTGAACGATGAATTAACTAGTTTTTTCCAATGCCTAGCGGAGCTTCGGGAAACATGACCTCTCTCTCTGCTGCCTCTTATCACTTTTTACCACTTAAATCTCCCATCTCCCTTCAATCTCAAAAATGTAAGGGGTCGTAAAAAAATATGTTACGACCCCGGCTCAAGAAAACCAACATAGAGTACTAGAAAAGGATTTCATGGAAGAAAACAACGTTTTTTTTTTACCCACCGCCACCGCCACCGCCACCGCCACCGCCACCGCCACCGCCACCACCACCTTATCAATGGAGGACATCTTTATTATTATTATTTTTAAAAATATTTTGGATTCTTCTTTTCCTTTGACATTTTTTAACTGAATTCACTGTTTGATCTCACGTCTGCATTCTGCAATGATAATCATAGCCTAGATCATATACATTTCAAAATTCCCAAATCAATCAACAACTTCTCAAAGGAGAGGAATGAAAACGAAAGGAATTATACATTTAAAAGAAAAGGAAAATGCACGAGTCTTCTCAATCAGTATGTCCTCCCAAACAATGACGGATTACCGCATGGGCAAAGCAGGGACATGTCCAGGGCCCTGGCCAATGGGGGGGCCCTTGATACATAGATATAATTTTTTTTAATTCAAATGGCCACGACTTTGGTCATAAAAGGAATGTAATTTTTTGATTTGTAAAATAAAATCACATTTAAAATAAAAAAATACGTGACGTGATGTCAATGTCGTAGTGCTTGGTCAACGGTCAATTCCACAGTGAAGATGCAGAAACGTGTGCTAAGCGGGTCGGCAAAGCGTAAACGAAAGAAAGAAAAAGACACTAAAGATACTGCTCTGGTACAACAAATACTGTCCATCTCAACATTTACGAACAATAAACGAGAACAAGGTGACGATGCAGAATCAGTTATCCTAGATGACGTCCTGCAGCAGATGTTACAGCGCTGGATTCTAGCGCTAACTACTATCCTGACCCTTTTTAAAAGTTACATATGCTTTACTTATTACTGATAATCTGTCAGATTCTGAACGAACAGCCTCATGGAAATTATATTAGACAATTCTTTATAATTTAACTAACAAAATTCGTTAAAGGAAGGCATTAGGAGCTTTTATAGTCATGATATTAACCTGACAGATTCCATGTTCTGCCGTTAAGACGAGCTTCTGGCACTATGCATGCCCACAGCCGATATAATGATATCCTCTCTCTCCCCAGGGCCCGTGGTCATGTTAATCCGTCCTCCCAAACTACCACCCAATGTCCCGAATGTCCAGGAGTAGTAAATCGCATACCCCGGTTTGGGGAACTTTTGATTGTGCGTACTTCCGGTCCCAGACAGGAAGTAGTGGGGGGCCCTGGGCGAGCGGGCTGGCTGGCAGGCGTCGATGGTTATGTCCTATTAGCAGCAAAAGCCTGTGATGATGAGCTGCAGGACCCTTTGGCACTCAATGGAGTGGGGGTTTTGGAGCACAGTCATACCGTATGGAGGCCAACTATCCCCAGGGTGTCATGAGGGCCCGTGACCCATTGCAACGACAGACACCCTCCCTGGGACAGTTCTGCAGTATCTGGCCGTTGGTTTGAAACTGTCTTTCTATCCAGTGGGGTGAATGGCCCGTGATGCGCTACATTTTTGAGGAGATTGACAGAGTGGTCGAGAAGTACCCAAATCCCCCCACTGGGGATTTGGGTATACCCCACGGCGCACGTGTGCTACTAAGGATGGTAAAAACAGCTACCTGCTGTTTTTATAAATGTTATATTAACAGCTGGATTCTGATGAAGAATGTAAAGGTGGTATGGTGGTGCATGGGCTGAATGCAACGTGCAAGTAGCTATAGAAAATGGTTAATATATATTATTAATATTATTGTGTTTGTGTGTCTAATGTATAATTGTTTTGTGTTGTACAGAACAGATGTATGCTGATCATGCACAACATGACGAAGCCAACACAGAGTGCAGATATTTAAATTGTGTACAACCTGAACATGGCAATTGGCTTCGAGGGGGATAGATCTGAACTTTCTGCCACATGAGGGGGAAGACAGTGAAGTGGAGGCGGACATGTTGATGTGAGCAGATGGATGGCCCTCATCGGTACTGCACCGTTTAAACTCCGCATCGCTGGGTGTTCTGAGATCGACCACAGGAAGCTGCAGCCATCATCAGACCACTGTCAGATGATCCAACAACGCATACATGCCTGGATGAAAAAAAGTCGGGGGATATTGTAAAACAATCCCCGACTTTTCTTGTACCTACAGGTTTCCACTATAAGGGCCAGTAAAAATTCCCTCGCGGGCCGGATCTGTGTGTGTGTGTTAGAGATGCGCGGATGGGCTATTATTTCATCCGCAACCGCATCACAAAACGCTTGATCCGCCCGCCATCCATCCGCAACAATTATTTTTTGACCAATTTTCAAAACCGCACCCGCCCGCCATCCGCCTGTTGTTTTTAGGCATATGCGCTGCTGACGCGAGGCTAGAAAGTTCTTGCCTGTTCTTGAAAGGAGACTGATCCAATGCCGCAAAGATACTTAAAGGATAAAGTCCCTAGTATGAAAGCCTATTGGCTATGTTGTAGCCTATCCCCAGAATATTATCAGTGAAGTGACGTCTGTCTCCGATCGATGCACAGGGAGAAACTTTAAAATAGCCAAGCACATCGGCAAACCTGACCTTACCATAGGCTAGTAGGCCTACACTTTTTTATCATTGTAATAAAACGCAATTTGGTACACCATTTTAATATGGTAATATAGCCTACTGTGTTTTTTTTTTTGCAAAATGAAAGATAGCCTTTTAAGGAAACGCCGACTCGAGCCTATTAATTCCGAAATTTCACTGCATTGAAGGCTATATAGGCTACTGTAACAAGCCCAACACTTCATGCTTGCCTTGCAAATCAAAGTTTTCCGACTATTTTTCTTACCTTCTTTCTTAGGTGTTGATGTTACTGAGCTAGAAGTTTAAAGCTTCTTCCAATACTGACAGCTGTCTCATAACTTGCAGGTTTGTGGAGACGCGACATGGGACGGATCGTCACTTAATTTAAACTTTTTTGCTTCCGTTAGTGTGTGTGTGTGTGTGTGATAGAGACAGAGGCCAATTTACAGCCTGATGAGAATTGGATTATTTCAAAATGTGCTTGGAAGTAGGTAACGACATTTAACAATGTGTATATATTTTTGAATTTCGTTGGTTAAACCGCCAACCGCCCACACTCCCATTCAGAATAATAATAATAATAATAATAATACATTTTATTTATACTGCACTTTATATTCAAGAATCTCAAAGTGCTTCAGAGAAAAAAATACCAAAAAACTATTAAAAAAAGGGGGAACCTCAAAGAAAGTTTAGCTGAATGCTCTTTTAAAGAGATGGGTTTTGAGGTTCCGTTTAAAAAGAGCTGTAGTCTGTGGAGCCCTCAGGTGGTCAGGGAGGGCGTTCCATAGTCTAGGGGCAGCAGCAGAAAAGGCCCGATCACCCATGGTGCACAGCTTCGTATGTCGGGTTTGGAGGGTGTGAGTGGATCCTGAACGGAGTGTACGTGAGTTTGTCGGGGGGGTGAGGAGTTCCTGAAGGTAGAGGGGGGCAAGTCCGTGAAGGCACTGGTGGGTGAGGAGGGAGACCTTGTACTCAATTCTGAGTGAGACAGGGAGCCAGTGCAGTGATTTCAGGATGGGGGTGATGTGGTCATGCTTGCGCACCCTCATCAGGACCCTGGCAGCACTGTTTTGAATGTATTGGAGCCTCTGAATGCTCTTGCCAGGGATCCCAATGAGGAGTGCATTGCAGTAGTCCAACCTGGAGGAGACAAAGGCATGGACGAGCTTCTCTGCATCAGCCAGGGTGAGTGATTGGCGGAGTTTGGCGATGTTCCTGAGGTGGTATAAAGCTGTCTTACAGAGGTGTTTGATGTGGGTGTCAAAATTAAGTTGTGGGTCCATTTTAACACCGAGGTTGGTGACGGATGTGGAAAGGGGGACGTTTTTGCCAGAGAAGGTGATATTGGTGATGGTGGGGGAGCGGAGCTGATGTGGCGTGCCAACAAGGATGGCTTCCGTTTTATGGCTGTTAAGTTGTAGGAAGTTGAGCTTCATCCACGCCTCTATCTCCTCCAGGCAGGTGGTCAGTGTGGATGTTGGCAGAGGGGCAGAAGAAGTGGGGGTTGTCCTGATGTAGAGCTGTGTATCATCAGCATAGCAGTGGTAAGACAAGCCATGCCTGCTAATGACACTACCCAGGGGGAGCATGTACAGTGAGAACAGTGTGGGGCCCAACACCGAGCCCTGGGGGACACCGCAGGTGACGTTGTTGGTGTGTGATTTTGCTTTGCCCAGAGCAACGTGCTCAGTTCTGTCAGTGAGGTACGAGGTGAACCAGTTCTTTACATTTCCTGATAGTCCAATGGTGTATTGCAGGCGGTGAAGGAGAATATTGTGGTCAACCGTATCAAAAGCAGCTGTTAAGTCCAGGAGGATGAGGAGAGATGGGGAGCCGGTGTCTGCTGCCATCAGGAGGTCATTTGTGACCCTGACCAAGGCTGTTTCTGTACTGTGGCCATAGCGGAAACCAGACTGGAATTTTTCAAACAAGTGATGTTGTATGAGGTGATCCTGGAGTTGAGGTGATCCTGGAGTTGTGCTGCAACTGTTTTTTCCAGAACTTTTGACAGAAATGGGAGATTTGAGATGGGCCTGTAGTTGGAGAGGACTTCTGGATCAAGGGTAGGTTTTTTTAATGTTGGTCTGATGACAGCAGTTTTTAATGCAGATGGGATATGGCCGGCCAGGAGGGAGTGGTTAATGATATTGGTGATGAGTGGAGAGACAGCAGAGATGTTGGCCTTCAGCAGAGCTGTAGGGAAGGGGTCTAGTGCACAGGTGGATGGCTTCATTTTCCTGATGACGTCCTCCACCTCTTCCTTTGTGATGCTGGAGAAGGAGCAGAGGGTCTGGACAGAGTCAATCGGTCAATCAGAATGCATTGGTTTACATTTCGTTCTTTGGAGCACAGTTATTTTTATTTATTTATTTATTTTCAGTTTTTGTGGAGGTGCTTCAAAGATTCTAATTTTTCTGCAATAATCCAAAATCCAATGGAAAAACCCGTTGGCTTTTTGTCAAGGGAAACCCAGGTCGACGCTCACTTCCGGGTTGGCCAACATACGTCATCCCTCCACCAATCTATACTGTAAAAACACATGTTCAAGTTGAATGATAATGCATGAATCTATTCATGCTATTCATGACAATTATTTTGGCCATGGTGGATCCAGATCTGTTCCGGTGTAAGTACCATATTGGCTCGGCTACCAGATCGGCTCGGGGTCCGTCGTCTGCTGATTACGTCACACAATACGCTATCTACAGCAATAAGGTCTTTTATGGCTTAAATTAAAGAGCCTGTAATGATCTTTCATTTTGAACATAGACCATTCCCAACCTATCTGTATGGATAGTTTTCTTCTAAAAACAAAACATCCCTCGGAATCATCTTGGCTGTTAAGATAAACCGTCCGTGTTGCCAGATTGGGCACATTTTCAGCCTGATTTGGCTACTTTGAATCACGTTAGGCTGAAAAAACTGGAATATGCCCAAACCGAAACTAGACAGACCTACTCGCGCTCACACATGTGCTCGCTGTGGTTGCTATGACGACAGCCAGAGCTACAGCACAAAACAGCCAATCACAACTGTCCCTTAGCAGCCAATCACAATGTAGCCTACGCCCATTCAAGCGTACAGCCAATGATATTGTGTAACGTAATCAGCAGACGACGGACCCCGAGCCGATCTGGTAGCCGAGCCAATATGGCACTTACACCGGAGCATTTCTGCACCTCGGGCAACAGCGCATGGTTGCCAGGTCCTGCCTGCAAAAAACGTCCTGCCCACATACCGTTCAAAATCCACCCAAAATTTCCTAGAAGCAGCCCAAGTTGTTGTTTTAGCAGCGAAATGCATTGTGTGTGTGTGTATGTGTGCTAACACGCTATTTTATGTTGAAATGCGACGTAATACAGTGTTCACGAAAACGTACACTGTCAACGTATGCTTTTGGCGACTGGGTTGGCTCTCAGATAAACGTGTTTCACGTCACAGGGTTTGGGAGGAAGGGGCGGGCCTTCTGAGAGGGGGTTCCGGGGGTTTCCTTCCGGGCGGGAGTTTTGGTTGTTGTAGTTTTCCGGTGGAGCTGTCGGATTGTGGAATCCAATAAACCTGCTTTCAAGCTTACTTCGCTCAATACCTAGTTATTACAATATCATTAAAAGTTACATAAAGTAACGGTTTAATGACACAAACGCAGGAAACACGTGAGCTGCTAGTTTAGCGAAAGCAGCGTCCCTAGCAACCTGAGTCGTTGAAACATGCGAGCGAGCCGATGAAATCTTCCTAATAACTATAAAACTAAAGATCAGACACAATCACTGACTGAAGATTATGCAAGTAAAAAGTATATTTCTCGCTAGAAATGTTATTAGAAACACGTTTAACGGTGAATCGATCCTAAAATATTGCATTTCCCATTCAGATAATAAAGATTAATAAAGATCATACACATTCACTGACAGAAGATTATGCAAGGAAAATGTACATTTCTCGCTAGAAATGTCATTAGAAACACGTTTAATGGTGTATCTGTCCTAAAATATTGCATTTCCCATTCAGATAATAACGATTAATATGGCTACGTAACAATTTCACCAAATGCTAGGAGAACGTATCGCCCCCTGTTGGTGCTATTCCCCCATTCATTTCGAATGGAGAAGGACGCGTGTTCAGGGTGACGCTTTGGTCAGGCAAAGCGTCACCCTGAACACGCCTTGCGATGTGGACACACGTATCTATCTTACGCCTTGGCGTGATACCGGGTTGGACACACACACAGACACAGAAACAGACTCACACAGACACACACAGACACATAAACAGGGGGGGGGGGGGGTATGGAGCGATTGTTGACGGGGGGGGGGGGGTGAGGGGTGGAGGGGGTGAGGGGGGGAGGGTGGAGGGGTGGAGGGGGTGAGGGGGGGGAGGGTGAGGGGTGGAGGGGGTGAGGGTGGAGGGGGTGAGGGGGGGAGGGTGGAGGGGGTGAGGGGGGAGGGTGGAGGGGCGGCACTTTGCACACACACAAACACACACGCACACATACGCATGCAAACACATACACACACACACGCACGTGCACACACACAGAAACAAACCTACATAAAAACACACACACTGAGAGGACTGACGACTCAGTGTCTCTGTGGCAGTTATAGTCTCTCTCTCTCGCTCTCGCTCTCTCTCTCTGTCTCTCTCGCTCTCGCTCTCTCTCTCTCTCTCTGTCTCTCTCTCTGTCTCTCTCTCTCTCTCTCTCTCTCTCTCTCTCTCTCTCTCTTCTGGTATAGCATGATAAACCTTGAAAAGGCATTTAAGATCTCCCATAGTTAGTTAAGCACATTTATTATTTGAAATGTACATAAATTACCTATTGATGGTCAATCTTGATATATTTTCAACAGTTTAAGTCTTAAGGGCTCTTATATCATCATCTTTGTCATAATCCTGATTTGCGACCTGATTTAAAGCAGATGTTATGTTTTATTCATAATAACCAAGATGTCTATGGGATAATGTTGCATGTTGTAAATGACTTTAAACTGAATCTTGATTTTTTGTGTTCTGTTGGGAACCAAGCGGTCGCAGACCATGTTCAGTTATTAAAGACATGTGCTCACCTGTTGATGAGTTGTAAAGTCTGCTGCTTCTATTGTTTTAGTCCTCGTGTTTATTGTGTTCATGTAAGGGACTATTTTTCTGTCTTTTTTGTTAATGAAGCATAATTGTAATAAACAACTCAGTGGATCCAACTGAATGTTCTCGTGTGTTCAGCCGATGATTTCTTGTTTAATTAGTGAATAATGCTTCCATAAGCGCTTTAAGAATAATAATATATTAATCAGAAATTATAAATAAAACAATTCATACGGTTCATCTACGTCCCGTTTTCTGGATGCCGCCATTTGCGCGACCGATCTCGCCTAGTATGGCCGCCCACACCGGTCATCTGAATGTTAGAGAGAGACAGAGATATCTGGGATAAAAAAAACACGATTTTAGGCTCCGATCCTTATTTGTTACCCCCAGTTTTTTTTAGTCCATTAGTATCGGCCTCACGCTTGCCTCAAATAAATGTTCATGACATATATATTTATTTAGTCCACAACCCCTCCCCATACAGTGGAGATATCTTGAAAGCGTTCAAGAGCACTGATGCCTACCAATATGCTGTGGCTGGATGGGTGAAGGACGCTAAAGTGAGGCACTTGGCCACCAATAATCTTTATCTGATAAGGGCAAAGTTAAGTACTATACATTTTTGACTTCTTGTGAACAGTTTGTGGTGGGTTACTATCATTGATCGTGGAAATCTGTCATCAAATCATAGACGATAATTTCGCTTGGGACGAGTTTTCTTCAAGATTCATTTTGTACCCACAACAAAACCCGATTTGAATTATTATGGATTATTTTGGACAATGAATGAGGTATTAATACCAATACTCTTTGGCTGGGATGTTGTCAACATTGGGTAGCCTATATGGAGAAGAACATAGTGGGTCATATGTCAACGTTTTTTGCATGCATTTTATTCATTAGTAAGCTACATGGATATGCCACCTTTCAGAACCTTTCATTACCTGCACTAAAGAGAATAAAAGAGCGCATCCTCATTGTTTGATTGTGGTCGTAGGTGTTGTTGTTGGTGCTGAGTTACCACTGAAACCAGTGGGTCAGTGGGTGGGATCGGCCGTCAAGATGGCGGCGCAAAGCTACAGTGACGTCACGTGAACCAAACGAATCTCCACGGTGGGTCTCCCAATATGTCCATGCTCCCGACCCTATGTTTCGCACCCAGTGCCTGTAGCACTTGGCAAATCTTTGGGTTTACCACACTGGCCTCAAAACGTACCAGTGAGGATAAGTCGTCTATCCTATCTCCCAGAACACGCACTCTATCGACTGCATCTGTGTCTTCAACACGATTGTTCTCCACATCATCGGCCAAGCTTCGGAGCGTATCAATAATCTCCTCCATTGGTGACCATGGACCTGACACATGAGAACGTTTTTTAGGGGTCCAAGCCAACAGGTTGGAACCCTATTGTTTTTGTAGTGTTTTTATACTTCCTTCGTTAGAAGTGGTACCACAGCCCAAACCGTAAATGGTGCACACACGCCAATTGCATGACTAGATCCAGGTCCGTGAGGTGACCGCAGACGACCAAATCCAGACATGCCGGTCACTAGGTGGGACGTCGTTAGGCCTATTTTGGGGGGGGCTAAGCCCCCCCAAGATGTTCAAAAGCCCCCCCTACAAAAAAAAAAAATTATATATTTTTTTTTGTCAAGGAAATCGTAACACGCCTACACTTAACATAATAAGCCAGAGTATGAGTTGAAATAAATACTAATACAATTAGAAGTTGTCTTTTGGATTGAAATAGTTTCCGAGAGCGCTGGCGGGAGGGGCTAGGGGTGAGGGGTCATTTAAGTAAAGTTAAGAGAAAACAGGCCCTGATAGATGCTCTGCTGTACTCTCTACTGTAATATGAATTAAAGAACCCCTTTAAAGATGTGATGAAATTTTTTCGCATGCATTTCGTGCACTGCTAGTATGGAAGTAAATCTGTGCCATCGGGTTTTGAAAATAAAAACACATTGAATTATAAGCACTGAATATTTATGCATTGAAATAACCTCTCTGAATTTTTTGCCTCTGAATTTAACTCTTTACATTTTCAGTATATCATGCTCACCTTTATTTTTCAATGTTAAAAAAAAAAAAATTTAACGTTCAAATATTCAACTCAAATATTTTCAACGTCCAAAAATTCAGTCCGCCAAAGTCACCATCAAAATTCAGTGTACGAAATTCAGTGTTACGCCTCGTTTCCAAATACGTACATTCTCGTATGCGATTCAACCGTCTCCGACCGAAAGTCCATTCATTCCTATGTGATTCTCCGTAATGTCCGTTTTTCCTCCGAGACTCCTCCCCTCCGTAGAATTTCTGTCCGGTATGTCCGTAATATACGTTAAAAAAATTGAACTTTCGCCGTCGTTTTACGGAGATACCGTATGAAAGTTTTTATGTTTTTCACAAAACTTGTAGCCTAAGTACCTGGCAGGCCAAACTCCTCGGCGATCTCTTTCCAAGCCTGGTTGGTTTGTTTTTATCTCTGCATATGTCGATCCTCATGTTCCAAAGTACCAGTCTCCTATCCGCTTATCCGGGGTCGGGTCGCGGGGGGAGCAGCTCAAGCAGGGGGCTCCAGACTTCCCTTTCCCGGGCCACATTGACCAACTCTGACGGGGGGATCCCGAGGCGTTCCTAGGCCAGTGTTGAGATATAATCTCTCCACCTAGTCCTGGTTCTTCCCCGAGGTCTCCAGGGAGACGCCAGCCACCCTTCTGAGAAAACTCATCTCGGCCGCTTGTACCCGCGATCTCGTCCTTTCGGTCATCACCCAGCCCTCATGACCATAGGTGAGGATGGGAACGAAGATCGACCGGTAGATCGAGAGCTTTGCATGCGACTCAGCTCTCTTTTCGTTACAACGGTGCGGTAAAGCGAACGCAATACCGCCCCCGCTGCTCCGATTCTCCGGCCAATCTCACGCTCCATAGTAGGCCTACCCTCACTCGCGAACAAGACCCCGAGGCACTTGAACTCCTTCATCTTTTGTCCGTAAATAAAGTAATGCCCGTACGTAAAACACTAGCGACTCCTTCCGTAAATTTACGGAAGCACGGATACGAAAAACATACGTATGTGGAAACGAGGCGTTAACATCAGGGGACCCAAGAAAGAGCAATCGATCCTAGATGCTAGATCGCGGTCAAACGAGTGTGCGCATGGTTGGATACCTGACTCTCTCACGCGGGAAGGCAATACAGATTGAGCCATGTCCAACGGCAACAGCAGCAGTAATAGTGCTTTGGTGAGTAAATTTTTCTATATATATATGCCATTCGTATGGGTTGTTTCTGCAAGATTCAGCAATGGACAATACTAACGGACACTTGTACATAAGAAGGACGTCGAATTGAAAAATAGGGGTAGTTCGGAATTTTGGACATAGGGCCTGATTCCCAAGTTAGCCTTGGTGTTCTTATCATTGGAGACTAGGCTAGCTAGGCTAGCCACAAGTCAACGGGCATATTTTGATGCTGGTTTATAACGTCTTTATTGAAGATTTCAGGGGTACAGTTGTAACAGTCAGGTTTATAATATGTAGCGCCACTAGGTGGCGCCTCCCTCTTCTTCACGTACAGTAGAGATGCGCGGATGGGCTATTATTTCATCCGCAACCGCATCACAAAACGCTTGATCCGCCCGCCATCCATCCGCAACAATTTTTTTGACCAATTTTCAAAACCGCACCCGCCCGCCATCCGCCTGTTGTTTTTAGGTATATGCGCTGCTGACGCGAGGCTAGAAAGTTCTTGCCTGTTCTTGAAAGGAGACTGATCCAATGCCGCAAAGATACTTAAAGGATAAAGTCCCTAGTATGAAAGCCTATTGGCTATGTTGTAGCCTATCCCCAGAATATTATCAGTGAAGTGACGTCTGTCTCTGCCTGACCTTACCATAGGCTAGTAGGCCTACACTTTTTTATCATTGTAATAAAACGCAATTTGGTACACCATTTTAATATGGTAATATAGCCTACTGTGTTTTTTCGGAAACGCCGACTCGAGCCTATTAATTCCGAAATTTCACCGCATTGAAGGCTATATAGGCTACTGTAACAAGCCCAACACTTGCCTGCTTGCCTTGCAAATCAAAGTTTTCCGACTATTTTTCTTACCTTCTTTCTTAGGTATTGATGTTACTGAGCTAGAAGTTTAACTTGTTCTGCACATCTCGCGCTGCCAATGCCTGATGTCACTTCTGAGTCAAATCACTCCATCATCTCTTTGAAATTCCATATTCCACGAGTGGTAGGCTGCAATGACATTAAATAAAATAATTATCATTATTTTATTTTTTATTGTTTCTTGTCCGAGGATGTCTGAGTTGTTCGGCAATACCACCAAATAGAACAACTCAGACATCCTCGGACAAGAAACAATAAAAAATAAAATAATGATAATTATTTTATTTAATGTTTTAAAATATAACTTATACGAAACAAAATAACCCAGGCAGTTTCATCTACGAGACGTACGTTAAAGCTTCTTCCAATACTGACAGCTGTCTCATAACTTGCAGGTTTGTGGAGACGCGACATGGGACGGATCGTCACTTAATTTTAACTTTTTTGCTTCCGTTAGTGTGTGTGTGTGTGTGTGTGTGTGATAGAGACAGAGAGGACTCGTGAAACATCGGAAAACACCAATTCCGCGAAAGATGAACCTTTATTGATAGCTTCTATCAGACAATGCCTTTTTTATGAAGAAACAACAGGCAGAAAAAAATATTGTACAAAATAAATAAATATCTTAATGCATTAGGCCTAGCCTTTAGCTGCAAACAGTTCAAATAAAAAAAAAAACGGCATATAGGCTATTGTGTCTCCTAAGCCTTAAGCTATCAATTGTGGTGCGCCCAAAACGCAAGCTATAAACGTAGCCATCCTAATTTAACCAAAATAAACCTCTGCTGATATGCCTAACCTTTGTTCTATTTAGAATGTGTCTTAGCACTATGGAGGAATAAGATAGCATCCACAGTGTCAGGATTCAGGCGAGAGCGCCTGGCTTCTATAACGCCCTGCTGCACTGAAGGAGCGCTCACTCGCAGCACTTGTTGCTGGAACGCAAAGAATACGCTTTGCCAGGTGCTGTAGTCGTGGGAACGACTGGCCTTGTTTCTCCCAAAAGGAGAGTAGATTTACCTCTGCTGATCCCGCGTCTATATGGAAATTTGTCGAGGAGTACCCCTCTACCTCATCCACAATTAGGCCTGCTGTATCCTCCCATTCCGTAAAGTCAATCCTTGGCTTTTTCGGTATTGCGCCCTCACCTACAAAAGACCGATGGAATATAATATTGATCCATGTCGGTACATAGCCTAAAATTTTACACTTATAATGAAAAACACACAATCAAGAGCCTAATTAGACTTAATAGCCTAAGCAAAGTATTGACTCACCACCTAGCTCTGTTGCTGGCATGGGCTCGGTGACTGGGTTGATTTCTTCTCCATCATGACTGAGACGGACACCTTCCTCTGGTAAAAGCTCCCGAACTTGCTTAAGCACTTCTCGTCTGTCCTCTTCTGCCAGCATTTTAAGGGACTTGAATTTCGGGTGGAGAAAGGTGGCAATTTTATGAGTAGCAGTAGGGCACATCTTATCATCAAGCAGGGCAGACGCGCGAGAGCGCAGAGTTTTCATATAAGGTGGGTCTCCAAACTTGGGCTCAGTGTTTTTTGAGCTTGGAAAACCAGAGCAACACCATGTGAATCGTTGGGTAAAGTTCCCCTTCAAGCTCGGTGATTGCTAACTTGAAAATGGTGAGAAAGTCGATCAAGTGTGTGAGTTGATCCTGGTGGATGCCATCAAGGCGATGTTCTTGGTCTCTGTTCTGTAGCAGCTGATATTGTCTCTGTATGGATTCCAACATAGTGACTTTACTGTTCCACCGCACATCACATTCTTGATTCACGGTGTGCTTTAGGCTGGCGATCGCACCGGTTCGCTTCAGGTAAGCAACAAGCTCTTTGCAGTAATCCATCAGGTCCACTACATCCTCAATGCTGTCGGAATCAGCGCCCTTTGTACTGAACGTATGTCTCAGCACCGTGTTAATGATGCCTATCACCGTGTTAATGATTCCTATCACGGAATCCAGTGATAGGATCGGAGTGCGGCCTTTATGTTTGAGCCCTGGTCACTGACAAAAACTATTTTGTCTGTCTGTATTCCGTAAGACATTAACACACTGGTAATCTGCTCATGGAGGTTTTCGCTGTTTTTTTTCAGGGTAGGGTCAAATTCCACAGTTGCCAAAATACGATTTACCTGCTTCCACTCACTGATGTAGTGGCACGTAAGGACTGTGTATGCCCTCTTTTTAAACTCATCAGTCCACATATCTGTGGTTACGGCAATACCACCGTTGCTGCTTAGAGCTCTCTGGATGGCATCCAAAAGTGTCTTCTTATCAATGGAAGCCTGCTTCTTTGCCCGGTCGCAGACCGTTTGCCTATGGGGTAAGATGGCACCAGCGTCAACGGCACCGAATTTAGCACCTATGTCAATTAACGTCTGGGCCACTTTGTGAAATCCTTTACCAGACGGGCGCATATCAAGAGAGCACAGGTCAACACATGAATCTGTCAGCTTTGATTTGACATCCTGTGGTACTCTATTGGGATCTCGACGGACGAAACTTGTCATAAGGCTTGTGGAGGTTTGAGCTTTAGCACACTTGTGATGCACCATGTTAGACGTACCCGTCTTGTGACTGTCATGGACATAGACACCTTTGCAGCTTTTGCAAATAACATAGCCTGCACTGGTGTCATCTGGATTCACCACTTCATAAAAATTGTTCCAGACAGCACTTTTCCGACCTTCTCTTTCCTTTGTTTTTAGTTCTCCCTTTTTTATCTTTTCCCTGACTACCTTCGCCTGCGCTGCCATCTTCTCAGATAAACGCTGTATGCATACATGGAACTAGGCCAATTTACTGCCTGATGAGAATTGGATTATTTCAAAATGTGCTTGGAAGTAGGTAACGACATTTAACAATGTGTATATATTTTTGAATTTCGTTGGTTAAACCGCCAACCGCCCGAATTTAATTAAAATATTATTTTTTGTCACGTCACCCGCCCGATCCGCGGTTTAACCGCGGAGTCCGCGGTTGCAACCGCCAACCGCGCATCTCTAGTGTGTGTGTGTGTGTGTGTGTGTGTGTGTGTGTGTGTGTATATAAGACGTCAACCTCGTAGAGCACCAAAAACATGACCTCAACACAGACAAACGCTCTTCAAATCAGCCTACACATATTTGTTGATTTGTTTGCTGACAGCCTGCTGTTGACAGCCTGCTGCTGTGGAATTGCGAACAGGTGTCATCAAAATTCGCCCGTGTGATAAGCAACGCCTGGGAAAGGTGCGGTTCATCTCGTCAGTTCAAGTAGGCCTATTGTTCATGATGGAATAAAGATCAGTTCAACGGGAGCATTAGTGCGAGGCAGCACACGGCAAATTATACATTTATTTTTGTCTTGTAATCTCCCTGCTTCTGAAATGAGCGAACATCTCCGGCCGGTGCCATGCCGTAATTCCGACGCCTCATTGTTCCGACGTCTTAATGGTCCGAAATATTTCCCATTAGATCGACATGCCGCTATGCCGACGGTTCAATGTTCCGAAAACGGAACCCATTGGTCCGAAGATCCGTTTGTCCGACTTTTCAAAAAGGAAGCGCATTAGGCCGACGTTTCAATATGCCAAATAGGCAAATGTGCAATTCCACATGTTGGTGGGGCACAGTAATAGACAGGGGGTCTGAGGTTCTCCCCCCCCCCCCCCCCCCATAATTTTTTTGGAATTTAATAGATTTGATTTCCTGTATTCTGGTGCATTTTGGGGATGGCCACTACCTATTTACCTGCTTTTCATTCAGATTCATAGCCTACATCCTGACTTGCAGGGCCTGGACAAGCTTACACTGAAAATACAGACCTACTTCATGGCCATTCCACCAGCCATTGCTATTTGACCCATTGTTGTTATTCTGATATTGAGACAAATCATGATCACTGTCCTATAGCGTCCATTTTATGTGAGTCTCAATGTCTACTTCAAATGCAGTTAGAAATATGGGACAGATGCTTCATTTTGTTTATATGCTACAGGCCGAAAGACTAAATTAATATGTAACTTACTTGCTCTTTTTAAGAATAACATTGCTTGGGGAGTCCAATTCCACCACTGAAAAAAGTTGAAAGTGCTTACAACTCTGCTAGTTAGCGATCTATGAGACTGTTGTTTTTTATTGGTCGTCATGAAAAAAACAAAAGGGGTAACACTGTAGATATTTATCAAATAAAACATAGGGGGTAACACTGTTGTTTTTCTTTGGTCGTCATGAAAAAAAACACAAGGGGTAACACTGTCGTTTTAATCAAATGAAACATGAGGGGTAATAATTTTTCATGACGACCAATAAAAAACGACAGTGTTACACCTTATGTTTTTTTTCATGATGACCATATTGGTCGTAATGAAAAAAAACATTAGGGGTAACTCTGTCGTTTTTTATTGGTCGTCATGAAAAAAAAAAACATAAGGGGTAACACTGTTCTTTTTTATTGGTCGTCATGAAAAAAAACATAAGGGGTAACACTGTTGTTTTTTATTGGTCGTCACAAAAAAAAACATAAGGGGTAACACTGTTGTTTTTTATTGCTCGTCATGAAAAAAAACATAAGGGGTAACAATGTCGTTTTTTATTGGTCGTCAAGAAAAAGAACATAAGGGGTAACACTGTCGTTTTTTATTGGTCGTCATGAAAAAAACAAGGGGTAACACTGCTGTTTTTTATTGGTCGTCATGAAAAAAAACATAAGGGGTAACACTGTTGTTTTTTATTGGTCGTCATGAATAAAACATAAGGGGTAACACTGTCGTTTTTTATTGGTCGTCATGAAAAAAACATAAGGGGTAACCCTGTTGTTTTTTATTGGTCGTCATGAAAAAAAAATAGGGGGTAACACTGTCCTTTTTTATTGGTCGTCATGAAAAAAAACATAAGGGTTAACACTGTCGTTTCTTATTGGTCGTCATGAAAAAAAACGTAAGGGGTAACACTGTCGTTTTTTATTGGTCGTCATGAAAAAAAACATAAGGGGTAACACTGTCGTTTCTTATTGGTCGTCATAAAAAAAATGTAAGGGGTAACACTGTCGTTTTTTATTGGTCGTCATGAAAAAAGAAATAGGGGGTAACACTGTCCTTTTTTATTGGTCATCACAAAGGTTACACTTGTATTTATAAAGTCATCACAAAGGTTACACTTGTATTTATAATTCGCATGAAATAGAGATATGAGTCTTCCAACAGAAGACATCTACCAGACTTGAACCCCGGTCTCCAGGGGGCTAGGCAGAGTGCACTCCACTGCACCACCATGTTTTTTTTCATGATGACCAATAAAAAACGACAGTGTTACACCTTATGTTTTTTTTCATGATGACCATATTGGTCGTAATGAAAAAAAACATTAGGGGTAACACTGTCGTTTTTTATTGGTCGTCATGAAAAAAAGCATAAGGGGTAGCTCTGTCGTTTTTTATTGGTCGTCATGAAAAAAAACAAGGGGCAACACTGTCGTTTTTTATTGGTCGTCATGAAAAAAAACATAAGGGGTAACACTGTCGTTTTTTATTGGTCGTCATGAAAAAAAAACATTGGGGGTAACACTGTTGTTTATTATTGGTCGTCATGAAAAAAAAATAGGGGGTAACACTGTCCTTTTTTATTGGTCGTCATGAATAAAACATAAGGGGTAACACTGTCGTTTTTTATTGGTCGTCATGAAAAAAACATAAGGGGTAACCCTGTTGTTTTTTATTGGTCGTCATGAAAAAAAAATAGGGGGTAACACTGTCCTTTTTTATTGGTCGTCATGAAAAAAAACATAAGGGTTAACACTGTCGTTTCTTATTGGTCGTCATGAAAAAAAACGTAAGGGGTAACACTGTCGTTTTTTATTGGTCGTCATGAAAAAAAACATAAGGGGTAACACTGTCGTTTCTTATTGGTCGTCATAAAAAAAATGTAAGGGGTAACACTGTCGTTTTTTATTGGTCGTCATGAAAAAAGAAATAGGGGGTAACACTGTCCTTTTTTATTGGTCATCACAAAGGTTACACTTGTATTTATAAAGTCATCACAAAGGTTACACTTGTATTTATAATTCGCATGAAATAGAGATATGAGTCTTCCAACAGAAGACATCTACCAGACTTGAACCTCGGTCTCCAGGGGGCTAGGCAGAGTGCACTCCACTGCACCACCATGTTTTTTTTCATGATGACCAATAAAAAACGACAGTGTTACACCTTATGTTTTTTTTCATGATGACCATATTGGTCGTAATGAAAAAAAACATTAGGGGTAACACTGTCGTTTTTTATTGGTCGTCATGAAAAAAAGCATAAGGGGTAGCTCTGTCGTTTTTTATTGGTCGTCATGAAAAAAAACAAGGGGCAACACTGTCGTTTTTTATTGGTCGTCATGAAAAAAAACATAAGGGGTAACACTGTCGTTTTTTATTGGTCGTCATGAAAAAAAAACATTGGGGGTAACACTGTTGTTTATTATTGGTCGTCATGAAAAAAAAATAGGGGGTAACACTGTCCTTTTTTATTGGTCGTCATGAAAAAAAACATAAGGGTTAACACTGTCGTTTCTTATTGGTCGTCATGAAAAAAAACGTAAGGGGTAACACTGTCGTTTTTTATTGGTCGTCATGAAAAAAAACATAAGGGGTAACACTGTCGTTTCTTATTGGTCGTCATAAAAAAAATGTAAGGGGTAACACTGTCGTTTTTTATTGGTCGTCATGAAAAAAAAAATAGGGGGTAACACTGTCCTTTTTTATTGGTCATCACAAAGGTTACACTTGTATTTATAAAGTCATCACAAAGGTTACACTTGTATTTATAATTCGCATGAAATAGAGATATGAGTCTTCCAACAGAAGACATCTACCAGACTTGAACCCCGGTCTCCAGGGGGCTAGGCAGAGTGCACTCCACTGCACCACCATGTTTTTTTTCATGATGACCAATAAAAAACGACAGTGTTACACCTTATGTTTTTTTTCATGATGACCATATTGGTCGTAATGAAAAAAAACATTAGGGGTAACACTGTCGTTTTTTATTGGTCGTCATGAAAAAAAGCATAAGGGGTAGCTCTGTCGTTTTTTATTGGTCGTCATGAAAAAAAACAAGGGGCAACACTGTCGTTTTTTATTGGTCGTCATGAAAAAAAACATAAGGGGTAACACTGTCGTTTTTTATTGGTCGTCATGAAAAAAAAACATTGGGGGTAACACTGTTGTTTATTATTGGTCGTCATGAAAAAAAACATAAGGGGTAACACTGTCGTTTTTTATTGGTCGTCATGAAAAAAAACATAAGGGAAATAATAGAAACACACACATACATTTTAATGTCATGTATATCTTCTTTATTGATGATTGATTATTGTGTATTGTTATCGCCTCAGTGGTGCAGTGGAGTGCACTCTGCCTAGCCCCCTGGAGACCGGGGTTCAAGTCTGGTAGATGTCTTCTGTTGGAAGACTCATATCTCTATTTCATGCGAATTATAAATACAAGTGTAACCTTTGTGATGACTTTATCAGGTGTATTGATGGTGCATTGTTAAGTTGGGAGGTTAACACTCTAAACAGCTCATGTTCGGATCCCCGCAAAAACGTTAACAGGGGTGCTAGAGTCGTTTTTCATTGGTGGTTATGAAAAAAAACATAGGGGGTAACACTGTCGTTTTTTATTGGTCGTAATGAAAAAACATAAGGGGTAACACTGTCGTTTTTTATTGGTCGTAATGAAAAAAAACATAAGGGGCAACACTGTTGTTTTTTATTGGCCGTCATGAAAAAACATAAGGGGTAACAATGTTGTCTTTGTCAAATAAAATATAAGGGGTAACACTGTCGTTTTTATCAAATGAAACATGAGGGGTGACGCTGTCGTTTTTTATTGATCGTCATGAAAAAAAAAATAAGGGGTAACACTGTTGTTTTTTGTTGGTCGTCATGAAAAAAAACATAAGGGTTACTGTCGTTTTTTATTGGTCGTCATGAAAAAAAACAAGGGGTAACACTCGTTTTTTATTGGTCGTCATGAAAAAAAACATAAGGGGTAACACTGTCGTTTTTTATTGGTCGTCATGAAAAAAACATAAGGGGTAACACTGTCGTTTTTTATTGGTCTTCAAGAAAAAAAACATAAGGGGTAACACTGTCGTTTTTTTTTGGTCGTCATGAAAAAAAACAAGGGTTAACACTCGTTTTTTATTGGTCGTCATGAAAAAAAACATAAGGGGTAACACTGTCGTTTTTTATTGATCGAGGGGTAACAATGTTGTCTTTGTCAAATAAAATATAAGGGGTAACACTGTCGTTTTTATCAAATGAAACATGAGGGGTGACGCTGTCGTTTTTTATTGATCGTCATGAAAAAAAAAATAAGGGGTAACACTGTTGTTTTTTGTTGGTCGTCATGAAAAAAAACATAAGGGTTACTGTCGTTTTTTATTGGTCGTCATGAAAAAAAAAAAAAGGGGTAACACTGTTGTTTTTTGTTGGTCGTCATGAAAAAAAACATAAGGGTTACTGTCGTTTTTTATTGGTCGTCATGAAAAAAAACAAGGGGTTACACTCGTTTTTTATTGATCGTCATGAAAAAAAACATAAGGGGTAACACTGTCGTTTTTTATTGGTCTTCAAGAAAAAAAACATAAGGGGTAACACTGTCGTTTTTTATTGGTCGTCATGAAAAAAAACAAGGGTTAACACTCGTTTTTTATTGGTCGTCATGAAAAAAAACAAGGGGCAACACTGTCGTTTTTTATTGGTCGTCATGAAAAAAAACATAAGGGGTAACACTGTCGTTTTTTATTGATCGTCATGAAAAAAAACATAAGGGGTAACACTGTCGTTTTTTATTGGTCGTCATGAAAAAAAACATAAGGGAAATAATAGAAATACACACATACATTTTAATGTCATGTATATCTTCTTTATTGATGATTGATTATTGTGTATTGTAATCGCCTCAGTGGTGCAGTGGAGTGCACTCTGCCTAGCCCCCTGGAGACCGGTGTTCAAGTCTGGTAGATGTCTTCTGTTGGAAGACTCATATCTCTATTTCATGCGAATTATAAATACAAGTGTAACCTTTGTGATGACTTTATCAGGTGTCTTGATGGTGCATTGTTAAGTTCGGCGGTTACCACTCTAAACAGCACATGTTCGGATCCCTGCAAAAACGTTGACAGGGGTGCCACAGTTGTTTTTTATTGGTCGTCATGAAAAAAATCATAAGGTGTAACACTGTCGTTTTTTATTGGTAGTCATGAAAAAAAACATAAGGGAAATAATAGAAACACGCATACATTTTAATGTCATTTATATACTCTTTATTGATGATTGATTGTTGTGTATTGTCATCGCCTCAGTGGTGCAGTGGAGTGCACTCTGCCTAGGCCCCTGGAGACAGGGGTTCAAGTCTGGTAGATGTCTTATGTTGGAAGACTCTTATCTCTATTTCATGCGAATTATAAAGACAAGTATAACCTTTGTGATGAGTTTATCCGGTGTCTTGATGGTGCATTGTTAAGTTCGGAGGTTAACACTCTAAACAGGCCATGTTCGGATCCCCGCAAAAACGTTAACAGGGGTGCCAGAGTCGTTTTTCATTGGTGGTTATGAAAAAAAACATAGGGGGTAACACTGTCGTTTTTTATTGGTCGTCATGAAAAAAAACATAAGGGGTAACACCGTCGTTTATTATCAAATGAAACATGAGGGGTGACGCTGTCGTTTTTTTATTGATCGTCATGAAAAAAAAAATAAGGGGTAACACTGTTGTTTTTTGTTGGTCGTCATGAAAAAAAACATAAAGGTTACTGTTGTTTTTTATTGGTCGTCATGAAAGAAAACATATGGGGTAACACTGTCATTTTTTATTGGTCGTCATGAAAAAAAACAAGGGGTAACACTCGTTTTTTATTGGTCGTCATGAAAAAAAACATAAGGGGTAACACTGTCGTTTTTTATTGGTCGTCATGAAAAAAACATAAGGGGTAACACTGTTGTTTTTTGTTGGTCGTCATGAAAAAAAACAAGGGTTACTGTTGTTTTTTAGTGGTCGTCATGAAAAAAAACATAAGGGGTAACACTGTCGTTTTTTATTGGTCGTCATGAAAGAAAACATAAGGGTTAACACTGTTGTCTTTTTCAAATAAAACATAAGGGCTAACACTGTTCTTCTTTATTGGTCGTCATGAAAAAAAGCATAAGGGGTAACACTGTTGTTAACATCAGGGAGTAGGGTTAACATCAGGGAGTAGGGCTAACATCAGGGAGTAGAGCTAACATCAGGGAGTAGGGTTAACATCAGGGAGTAGGGTTAACATCAGGGAGTAGGGTTAACATCAGGGAGTAGGGCTAGGGCTAATATCAGGGAGTAGGGCTAGGGTTAACATCAGGGAGTAGGGCTAACATCAGGGAGTAGGGCTAACATAAGGAAGTAGGGTTAACATCAGGGAGTAGGGTTAACATCAGGGAGTAGGGTCAACATCAGGGAGTAGGGTTAACATCAGGGAGTAGGGCTAGGGCTAATATCAGGGAGTAGGGCTAGGGTTAACATCAGGGAGTAGGGCTAACATCAGGGAGTAGGGCTAACATAAGGAAGTAGGGTTAACATCAGGGAGTAGGGTTAAAATCTCGGAGTAGGGTTAACATCAGGGAGTAGGGTTAACATAAGGGAGTAGGGCTAACATCAGGGAGTAGGGTTAACATCAGGGAGTAGGGTTAACATCAGGGAGTAGGGTTAACATAAGGGAGTAGGGCTAACATCAGGGAGTAGGGTTAACATCAGGGAGTTTGGCTAACATCAGGGAGTAGGGCTTGGGTTAACATCAGGGAGTAGGGCTAACATCAGGGAGTAGGGCTAACATCAGGGAGTAGGGCTAACATCAGGGAGTAGGGTTAACATCAGGGAGTAGGGTTAACATAAGGGAGTAGGGCTAACATCAGGGAGTAGGGTTAACATCAGGGAGTTTGGCTAACATCAGGGAGTAGGGCTAGGGTTAACATCAGGGAGTAGGGCTAACATCAGGGAGTAGGGCTAACATCAGGGAGTAGGGTAAACATCAGGGAGTAGGGTTAACATCAGGGAGTTTGGCTAACATCAGGGAGTAGGGCTAGGGTTAACATCAGGGAGTAGGGCTAACATCAGGGAGTAGGGCTAACATCAGGGAGTAGGGTAAACATCAGGGAGTAGGGTTAACATCAGGGAATAGGGCTAGGGTTAACATCAGGGAGTAGGGCTAACATCAGGGAGTCGGGCTAACATCAGGGAGTAGGGTTAACACCAGGGAGTAGGGTAAACATCAGGGAGTAGGGTTAACATCAGGGAGTAGGGCTAACATCAGGGAGTAGGGCTAACATCAGGGAGTAGGGTTAACACCAGGGAGTAGGGTTAACATCAGGGAGTAGGGTTAACATCAGGGAGTAGGGTTAACATCAGGGAGTAGGGCTAACATCAGTGAGTAGGGTTAACATCAGGGAGTAGGGTTAACACCAGGGAGTAGGGTAAACATCAGGGAGTAGGGTTAACATCAGGGAGTAGGGCTAACATCAGGGAGTAGGGCTAACATCAGGGAGTAGGGTTAACACCAGGGAGTAGGGTTAACATCAGGGAGTAGGGTTAACATCAGGGAGTAGGGTTAACATCAGGGAGTAGGGCTAACATCAGTGAGTAGGGTTAACATCAGGGAGTAGGGTTAACATCAGGGAGTAGGGTTAACATCAGGGAGTAGGGTTAACATCAGGGAGTAGGGTTAACATCTGGGAGTAGGGTTAGGGTAAACATCAGGGAGTAGTAGTAGAATACCTGCTGCCATCTCATTAAGGGTAGTAAAAGAGGCGAAAAGTTTGAATACAGAAAAGGGGAAGAAAGTGGAAACACGATTATTATTGTTAATGATAAAGAAAGGTGCCCTGGGATCAGCTGGAAAATAAGGATTGGAGTGGAATGGTGGAATGTTTTATATATAATACAAATAAATATATATATATATATATATTAGAGCTGTCAAGCGATTAAAATATTTAATCGTGATTAATCGCATTAACGTCATAGTTAACTCGCGATTAATCGCAAATTATTTTTCTATGCTAAATATCCCTTGATTTCTTTGTCCCATAATTCTTCTCATTTTAATTATCTTATCAACATGGTGAAGTGAATCGGCTTGCCTTGTGCAAATTATTTTTTATTGATAACAACATTGGCATATACTGATCAAAACAGGACGAGATAAAAAAAGATTCTATAGTGCAATTAAACGACTGCTTTGAACAAATGTCATTTTAACATAGCAGTCAGGCTACTGCTTCTTTGTTTTGAGCCAAAGAAAATTATTATTATTATTATTTATTTTTTTTAAATAAAATAATTGCGTTAATCGCGCGATAAATTTTTTAACGCCGTTAAAATTGGTTTGCGTTAACGCCGTTAATAACGCGTTTAACTGACAGCTCTAATATATATATATATATATATACATAGCGAAATTCAATATATGGTATGGGTGTACTAAATGGTGCGAAAAAAAGTTATAATCAAACCAAAAATATGCTGTAATAAATAATGAAATAAATGGTTTATCAGGATTTAGTTACTATAGGGCACCGTATTCTAAAGGGACAATAATGGAGAAATTGCTCAGAAAAGGGGATAAGGAGGTCTGTGTACCCCTGTAGTGGAGGTTAGGACCTACATACCTACCTAACCCTAACCCTAACCCTAACCCTAACCCTAACTTACATTGTGTTGAAGCTCATGGATGGAGGAGAGCTTCTGGACAGAATCAAAAGCAAAGGTCAGCTGCTGAAAGGAGTGCAGTATCTACCCCAGAATGACATCATACATCAAGACCTTCAACCGGAGAATATATTTGGCTCAATCACTAGCTCTGCCACCTTAGCTTTTATCCAAAACCTAACCATAAGCCCCCTCGACCTCGTTTTAGTTGCCCTTGCATCACCTAACCTTAGCCACCATTCCAACCCCTTGCTTTACAGTGAACTTAGTGATCAAAATGGAAATTCTCACACCTACTTGTTCACTCCTCCCATCATAGTGTCACTTTTGCATATCAAAAAAGCAGTTTCTCATTTCTTTGAACAAGTTGCAAATGCTTTGATACATCCATGCAAATGATTATGTACAATTCTCTACTCTTTCCTACATTATCAATTGCTAATGTTGATCAAAATGTATTGTAATGGGTCTCTGTCAAATAGTCTCACCCCCACAACATTTAGGCATTAGTTCATTGCATAAGTCTTTACATGCAAAATGGTTGTCATACAAGTTGTCATAATATGTCAAGCATATTTCTATACACTTCCATTTGACTTTTTTTCTAAATCTGTCCTGAATTGGTAAATTGCTCCCAGTTGAACTCGACTTTCTCTAACAAAGGGAAATGTGTGAAGCGTAAGATCAACCAGTTTACTGAAATAGCTCAAAGGTTCATCTCATGAACCATCAACTGGCAAGTATATAGCTGGAGCACAACACAATGTTACATTGTCTGACAATGGATGGACAAGGAATTGGACGGGGTCAACAGCCAGAGAAGACGAAGAGGAAGAGGAGGAGGGAGGCTGCGTGAGATGAGAATTTGTTGCCCAACAGACAGGAACGTCAGGAGGTGTAGGAAGACTGCACTGTAATTCCTACAGCAAGTGTGAGAGAAATGTTCTAAATCTCTGTGTTTTGTAAGTGTTAAGTATATTACTGAATATAAGTGCAGGTGCAAAGCCATGTTAAATAGCCTACACAAGAGACGTCATTATATGAGCGTGCGTGCCTGCGTGCACTGTTAATGTCATGTGATCATGCGCAGAATAAACGGTCCGATTAGTTCCCCGACCAAAGAGATGATGGCGGCTGTGTGTGTTTTTTCTCCGGTGAATATTAACCACTAGATGGAGTTTAGCTAACTATTTTGGATGACTGTAAGGACGCGATAGACTGCTGCAGAAATGTCTAACATAACAGTAAGATCTTTTACATATTTTACACATTTTAAACATCTCTGATCATATCCTAAACATCTCTGATCATATTTTATACATTTTAAACATAATTTTGAAACATTTTAAACATATTTTTGAAACATTCTAAACATCTTTGTGCGTTTTTAACACATTTTAACATCTTTATCTAAGCTTTTTAAAAATACGTTTGAACATCTTAACCTGGAAACTGCCAGCTTAGCCTCCTTTTTAGCTCACCTCCACTTCAGTGGGAGCAGGGCCGACGGACTGCGGGGGAAAGTGAGGCAGTCCTGGGGGGCCCATGGCATTAAAAAAATAAATAAATAAATAAAACTTAAATATTTTATTTGAATTATCCACCAGCCCATAGTGTTAGGAGTCGCACACGGCCACGTCTCCTACCCCCCCCGTCAACAATTGTACTCTACCCCCCCCCCCCCCCCCCGTCAACAATTCAGCGCAGGGGGCTGGTAGGGGGAATTCGGGGGGGGGGGGGGCCCATCAGTACCTCTTGTATACAGGGCCCAGGATTTGGTGCAACGGCCCTGAGTGGGAGCAATGAGTTTGCGTCTTTGACGCGCACAGGCGGCTGATGCGGGGCTGCACTGTAGAGAGGAATGAACGAAGATCATCCTCTACCCGCAGCCTTGACCGGTACTTGCTTTAATCATGGTTAACGCGGAAAGAGCGCACTCACACAGGTTTGTGGATGTGACGGGGAGGAGAATCTGTGGCGCCTTTTTGGAGAGGTGTGGGAACTCAGTCTCCACAGATAGCCAAAAGTGTGCAAGTGACACTTCACAAATCTTTTGCTTCAATATTAGAGAGTGAGCTCAACAAGGGCCTCTTCCTCTTGCATGGTCAGTCTATCACAGGGTGACTCTGGGAAAGAGAATGGATTTCTCACCCACTGATTTGCCAAGTCTCTTCTCCAAAATACTCTCCAAACTGCTCACGCAGCTCCTCAAAATGCGCAATGACCACCTGTTGTACAGTTCCCAGTTGGAGCCCTGCCTTCTCCACGACATCTTCCAAGGTCGGGAACATTTCCACCGAGCCCCGTTTAACACGAGCACACCACAGGTCCAACTTTTTCCTGAATGCAGAGACTCGGCCGTGTGCCAAAAAGACATTGCATACTTTGCCCTGCAGAGATATCAGAAAGGTACATTGCAACCCAGTTCATGTCCACCATATGATGCAGCAGTGGAGAGCTGATTTCGGAAAGAAATAGGCGCACTTCCTCGCGCAAATCACACAAGCGGGTGAGGACCTTTCCCCGAGACAGCCACCGGACCTCGGAGTGGAACAGCAGCTGTTGGAAGTGAGCGCCCCTCTCATTGCAGAGGACGGAGAAAAGACGAGAATTCATGGCGCGTGATTTACTAAGGTTGAGAATTTCATTGCCTCAACCAGGACCGCGCGCAGCTCTTTTGGCATCTTCTTGGTCGCCAAGGCCTGGCGATGGATGATACAGTGCTTCCAAACAGCGGCCGGGGCAACCGCTTGCACTGTCTTCACCAGGCCGCTGTGTCGGCCTGTCATTGCCCTTGCCCCATCAGTACATATTCCACATAAATGTAAATGGACTGCATTTATATAGCGCTTTTTCTAACCATTGGCCACCCAAAGCGCTTTACAATATTGCCTCACATTCACCATTCACGCACACATTCACACACCGACGGCGGAGTCAACCATGCAAGGCGACAGCCAGCTCGTCGGGAGCTAACAGTCAGGGTGAGTTGCCTTGCTCAAGGACCCCTCGACACATCGGGGATCGAACCAACAACCTTCAGGTTACCAGCTCTACCTCCTGAGCTACTGCCGCCCCACATACGGCTCCAATCAATATGACTCTCCTGCTTAAATTAATTCAAAGCCTTGAATAATTTTTCTGCTGTACTGCAAGTTGGCAGAGGATAGCAAAACAATGCTATGCGTTAAGCTATGCGTAACGCCACGTGATATGAAGCTTCAGTTGCCTTGTCATTTACATTGCTAAATGCCTGGATTACTTTCTTTTGTGACCGCAGTTCATTTGGCTTCCTATCAAAAATCTCCCGGGGCTTGGTCACCAGACTTGGGTGCTTGGTCTCAATATGACGCCAGAGTCGACAGGGTCTCATACCGTCATTAGCTAGCACCTCTTTGCAAACAACACACTGTGGCAGTGGAGCACCTTCAGATCCAGTCCATGAAAATCCAAAGTTTAAATATTCATGGTCATACTTTCTTCCTTTTTTGCTCGCCCCAGACTCTGTCTCCTTACTCACTGTAGCTTTAGATACTAAAAACCGATCCATTTTGCCAAAGTTAGCTAACCATATTGTTTACATTCCTCCCCCCAGGGGAGGCGCGCCTCACAGTTTGAAAACCACCGTCCTACAGCAATGCATGGACAGTTTTCCCTAAGGACATTGCCCTACGTTGACATTTCTACTTTTGTTCTTTTCTTTGTGCTGCAGTGCTGTCTTTCCTTTCTGTATCACAATGACATGGTCTGTCAGCAAATTAGAGTACATATAGTAAAAGGGTAAATGTGAATCTTGTCCAGTCTCTTGCAATCAAACTTCCACATACACCAAGGTGTAAATTAGAACTTGTCATTCTGATGGCACTGATATGTTCATTGACAAAGATATTTACTTTTGATAGATTAACTAAAGTATCTCTGAACTAAAGATCTCAGAACTAAAGATTTTGAGCAAGAGACTGGCTTTTGCAGTTAATCCATGGTGTTTTGTTATTTGCATGAATTGTTTTAAAAAAATGTCGAGGATGATTCGAGAAATGTGCAAAAGCGAGTGAGAAAAACTGTAATATAGCCTGCTGATGCCTTCCTTATTTACTCGACTGTAAGGGTTATCTAGTTTTCAGGACCCCGTTTCATAAACATGTCCTTGACACTTTTGACACACATTTTTTGGAAAGTATGTGCTAACCTTTCTTTCTTTACATAAACCCCAACAATGCACATTCAGTTAACAACTGATTATTGTATATGCCATGAAGGAAGATGAGTGTCAGAGTGAGGCCACTCACTCCCCTCCAGCACTTCATCTGTTCTTTAACATCTCCTTCATTTAGGATTCAGATTAAATAATTACATTTGAATTGTTGCTGCGTATTGATAAAAACAGGGCTCAAGAAATGCAACCAAAGCTTTAAGACAATGCAAGTCACACACACACACACACACACACACACACACACACACACACACACACACACACACACACACACACACACACACAATGCCAGCGA